>NW_012027103.1:192298-199108 GCF_000956235.1 Wasmannia auropunctata | reverse complement strand
ACGTGTGCTCTTCCGATCTTGTCTATATATTTGTACCAGTTTATTTTTATGACTTATTTAAATATAAAAGGTTCACACACTAATAGGTTCAGAACACACTAATAGGGACAGTTACCCTATTTCGACTCCTTTTCTGCAAGCAACTTAAAAATGACATTTTTTTTTACTTATGTCCTTGTAACAAATAAGCGATAACAGCAACGCAGATAACAAGAGATAAAACACCTTGGAACGTTTCGTGGACGACTTCGGTTTCTCATCATCCTCGTCCGACGAGAAAACGACACGCCGCTTCTGGGGCTTCGAAGCAACAACGGGCTCGCTCTTCTTAGAAGTCGCGGTCGACGTGAAGTAAGATCTAATGTCCTGCGGAAACGAATCACGAATGCATGAAAGATCCTCTCCCGAGTTCGCGGGGGTGCTGTCCGCCTAACGCTACAAATGCTTCGAGGCATTTGATTGACCAATCAAAAGAAGAAAGAATTTTCATTACTAATCGACCAATCGGAAAAAATCCTCCGAAGCATTTGCAGCATTAGGCGGATCGTCGTGAAGCCTCGGGGGGGGGGGGAGGAGGGGAATTGAAATCGGAATAAGAGCAATAACGCAATTAACCTAACAGCATCCGGCTGTAGTCTGTACGTACCCGCGGCATTGTCGCAGTATTTCAATCCGATATTTGGCCCGCAAGGCGTAATTTTATATTACCGCTCGCAACTGTCACGCCGGCATAATCGGCCGAATTTTGTTTCTTACGCGACAGCAATAAACAACAAAAACGCAGCAGCAATCGATCCATAAAATACACGCGCCACACGCAAACGGCAAAACGGCGCGAATGCCACGAATTGAGTGAGTTTCATTCGTCACACGACAAGTCTTTCAAGCACGTGACTGGCCGCAGGATAGGGAATTTCTGAAAACTCCAGAGCCGTCCTTTCGACAGCCAATCAGTGCGTCCTAAAAGTCCCCACGGCGAACAAGGAGCAACTTAATTGGTAGAATTTTAATCAACTTTAAACTTTAATCGGCGATTAATTCAATTGATCGGCAGAATTGCTTTTTTAAAAGCAAAATTTTTAACTACATAATTCATTTTGTTTTTAATCCAATTTAATCTTTTCAAACAGACAAACACGAAATTCTGTCCGTGCTGACAAAATAATATTCCCTTATAATAATTATAGATAATATTTTAATTCTGCTAAAACAAGATAAGATATATATCTTATATATATTACGTCATAAAATTATAATCATTGATTAATGTTCATTTCTATCAATGTATAGATTAACATTAACCTTGATTTAAATTACTTTTTATTTTCTTCTGATTTTACGAATTAGAAAAAATAAAGAGAGCAATTTAAAATCGTGATTAAAATCAATCTGCATTGATAGAAATGGGCCAAATCGGAAGTATCGGAACTTGTCTTGTGATCGTAATCAATCTAAATTCTAATCTAACGAAGTGGGGCGTAGAGCCACCGGCGGGCGACAGCACCGGCCGGCCCGTATGGGCCGTATGTCTAATGTCCGTCCACCAGTCCAAACACGTCCAACACTCCAAATCGCCTGATCGCCTCGTGTTGGTGTTTCTCCCCTCTCGACATTCTCCGTTCTCGAATTCTCACGACAGGTTAGGCTATTTTCCTTCGCGAAAGCAAATTCCATTCTCTCAAGAATTTAATCATACTAAGTTTTTGCATCATTTTAACAGTTAACTAATACCTTCGTCTCGATTGCCACAAATATACACATCATACATACACACACCACACACACACACACACACACACACACATATATATATATATATATACATATATACACGTGGGAAAGAAAAAGCTCTAACAATTTCTCAGTGGTTAGGTTAGGTTAGAACACGTGTTTACGGAATGGAGATTTCTCTTCGAACATGAATGGAGTTGCCCACTGCTGGATTCTTGATCGAAAGAGATAGACCTAAAGAAAAGAGGAACTACTGAGAATCAATTAGATTATTCGCGGCTGTATTACATGCTCAAGGATCAAAATGGTGAAGGAACAATTCAGGGAGACTAACATCGCCAGCGAAGTGTATGTATAAATTTATTTACTTTAACGAATTTAAAGACAGAACCGGGCTGTTTTCTTCTCAAATAAATTGTGTGGCAATTTCTTGAATAAAAATAATATAATAATAATAATTTTGTTGAGCAGTAGCATTGCAGGTATTTATCCATTAGAATATTAGATAAATTACCACATGGTTCAACCGAAGGGAGAACAACCGGCCCGGTAAAGTGTTATTCTCTTCGAGATCTCTCTCTCTCTCTCTCTCTCTCTCGGGCAAAAAATAACGCTAATTTGTATGCGAAATCATGTTGCATCTCTTGCGGTTTATCCTTCAACATTACACAAGTATAATGTCAAAGGGTAAACCACTGAGGGCACTGCAGTGTACAGATTCAAGACATTGCTAGGCATTATTGGATATTTCTTGAGCATTATTACTGGGCACTTTAACGTTTTATTTTTAAACAATTAACAATTGTCTTATGTCACACACATATTTACAACACGTAATAAAGTGTGAATATCAAGTAAATTATGCTGAATAATAAGATTGCTCTCACCGATGTTATCTGTGGGGCATTACAGTCGGTCAGAAATTGGGCATTACTGGGCACTATTACGTTTTATTTTTAAACAATTGACAATTGTCTTATGTCACACACATATTTACAACACGTAATAAAGTGTGAATATCAAGTTAATTACGCTAAATAATAAGATAGCCCTCACGATGATGTTATCCATGGGCATTACGGTCGGTCAGAAATTGGATATTACTGGGCACTATTACGTTTTAAACAATTGACAATTGTCTTATGTCACACACATATTTACAACACGTAATAAAGTGTGAATATCAAGTAAATTACGCTAAATAATAAGATAGCCCTCATGATGATGTTATTCATGGGGCATTACGGTCAGTCAAAAATTGTACATTACTGGGCACTATTACGTTTTAAACAATTGACAATTGTCTTATGTCACACACATATTTACAACGCGTAATAAAGTGTGAATATTAAGTAAATTACGCTGAATAATAAGATTGCTCTCCCCAATGTTATCCGTGGGGCATTACGGTTGGTCAGAAATTGGGCATCACCTCGGACATTACCGGATATTGGTGTACATACGTGATTCTGGTTAGCGGTTTACCTCTTGTATAACGCGTAATCTTGCCACTTTACATCTTTTTTTTTTTTTATCCAGCTCCCATATATCCTTCTGCGTGGACAGCATGCACAATATGTATATGCAGTCTAGCGTGCAGATGATCTCCAACAACATATACAATGAGGATACGAATCGTACACCAGTTCTGCACGGAGCACTCGACAGGCGCATGGTATACTCCAAAGATTGTACATATCCCCTTCGTTCTCATTTGAGCGCAAAATTCTTAAAACTGACCGCCCTTGTCCATAGGGAGTGAGCAGCACGGGAGTCGAGTGCGAAACATGCGGCAAAAAGCTGAACGACTGCGTGGGACATTTTGGGTATCAGGATCTGGAACTGCCGGTCTTCCACGTCGGCTACTTCAGATCTATCATCCAGATTTTGCAGACGATTTGCAAGGTAACAGGCAACTTCGTCGGGAGATTCAATTACGTAATTACGCTTCCGGGACTGACTGAATTATAATTTCCACAGAGATGCGGTCACGTTTTGCTGACGCAAGAAGAGAGGAAGCTTTATTTGCGCAGAGTAGAAAATCCAAATTTGGATTACTTAATGCGTAAAGCGTTGCGCAAGCAGATCTGGGAGAAGGCGAGGAAGAAGGCAGAGTGTCCGAACTGCAAAGCAAATAACGGCCCTGTGAAGAAGGCTGGTTTTCTCAAGATCGTTCATGAGAAGTACAAGAACCTGAAGAAAACGGATCCTATTATTCAAGAAAGATTGGCTGAATTAGCTCCAAGGATGGAACAGGACAAGGAGTACAAGAATATGATAGATCAAAACTACAGATGTGTATTTGATGAATATCTATATCCGAACGTGGTATGATTCCAAAGAAAGTATATATTAATGGTTAGAATGTTAAGAATTTTACACACACACACACACACACACACATATATATATAAGAATTTTATATACAGGATGTTCCATTTTAATTTCTTCAGGTAAATATGTATCTCGAAAAATGCGCAAGATACGAAAAAATTTTTAGATAAAAGTTGTAGAATATGAGAGAGAGAAAAGGGACAAATGATGATAAAATCAATTTCCCTAAAAAAGATTTTCAAAGTCACATGGAGATCATTTCATTTTTTTAAACAAAATATAATTTTTTTATAACAATATTCTATAATTTCTGCATATCGAATTATTAAGATAAAGAAATCGAAAAGTCAATAATTTACGAGATATTTTATACTTTATCATGCTGTATTTTGAATACAGCATGATAATTGAAAATATCTCAACACAAACTATTGATTTCTTGATAATTAATACTTTTAATACTTAATACTTTTATGCACAAAAATAATGAGATGAGCAACCAATTGGCATAAAGCGAACAGTTGCTGTAAAAAGATATATATAATTTTTTGCAAAGATTTTCTAATCCCCTCCCTTCGCTCTCGGAGGTGTTAAGCTGGGTGTTTCCAAGCTTAAATGATAGATTTTATGAGCCTATTGTATCCCTATAAAATTCAGTTCTATACTTCGAAAGTTGTTTTGACATTTCCAGACTTGGCACACACCCTGTATATATATTTATATGAAAAAAATGACAGCCTTGGCCATAAGCATAAAGCTCAATTTATTGCATTTTTGGGGGGGAAAAGGCAGTAATAGAAGTCAAAGAATGACTAACAAAATATTAAAATTGTAAAAATAAATATTTTTCAATAAAACTGTTTTAATATATTTTTGCTAGACATAAAACATTTATATCAATTTATGCATTTTATGCAATTTATGCTAGACATAAAACATTTATATCAATTGTGCTCTATACTTGTGGTCAAGACTATATAATTTTATTTATTATAAAATAATACCTAACTAACGGCTTAATTTTAAATAAATAATTATGTATGTACACACACACGCACACGCATACATACATATATACATACATATATATATACCTATATATATATATATATATATATATATATATATATAAATAATCATTACATTTTTATTTAATATACTTGTTTTGAGTTAAATTTACATAATTTATAATATTCAAACATTTTTTAAGGTGCGAGAACTCTTCAATAAAATTCCAACGGGCGATATGTATTTCTTGTTAATGAATCCCGAGTGTGCCGTGCCAGTAGATTTGATACTGACAAGAATTCCCGTGCCGCCAATTTGTATTAGACCTAGTGTTCTGTCTGACCTGAAAGCTGGTACAAATGAAGATTCTCTGACAATGAAATTATCTGAAATAGCTTTTATCAATGACTTTATTCGCAAGCAGAAGATGCAGAACGTTAATATAAATAAGTTTATGGAAAGTTGGGAATTTCTTCAACTGCATTGCGGTCTTTACATTAATAGTGAATTGTCTGGGATACCTCCGCTCATACAGGTAAGCTCTTAACGGATCCGAAAAGATCCCTCTTTTCTTTTGTACCTTTTATTCTCTAATAACACACGTTGATACTTTCAGCCTAAAAAGTTTGGCAGAGGTATAGTGCAAAGATTGAAGGGGAAGCAGGGTCGTTTTCGCGGTAATTTGTCTGGCAAACGTGTGGATTTCACTTCTCGCACGGTAATTTCGCCCGATCCGAATCTCCGAATAGAACAGGTGAGTTTCGCGAACGAAAATCGGATAGCGACACTGCGACGTGTCCGATATTAATATTGGAATCTCCTTACGCAGGTTGGTGTACCTGTGCACGTCGCAAAGACTTTAACGTATCCCGAAAGGGTCACTCCGTCGAACATAGAACTGATGCGAAAGTTGGTGAGGAACGGTCCGGACATACATCCCGGAGCGAACTACATACAATACAAGAACTCGCTGGACAGGCGTTATCTTAGATATGGCGATCGGAACAAAGCCGCCCAAGATTTGCAGGTAATCTGCATACGTGATTTTAATTAAGATTTGTATGTCAGAACTTTGTACACATTTTATAATGTGAACAGTAAACTAACGGACTCTCGCACTTAAAAAAACAAGAATTGAAGAAAAAGGCTAATGAGAGTCAAGCGCGGTACTTGGCGCGCATAAAATATTTAATTTTTAATAGTTACAAGTAAATAAGTACACTTTTTTATATTTTGTACTTAGGTAACTATTAAAAATTAAATATTTTATGCGCACCAAGTACCACGCCTGACTCTCATTAGCCTTTTTCTTCAATTCTTGTTTTTTTTAAGTGCGAGAGTCCGTTAGTTTACTGTTCACATTATAAAATATGTACAAAGTTCTGGCATACAAATCTTGACTCATTAGACTTTTTTCCTAAATTCTTATATTTTAACAGGGTGGGTACTACCGGGAAAACCTGAAATTCTCAGGGAATTTCATTTTTACTCTTGAAAAGGAATCATGGATTCTCATGGAATTTTACTGGTTCTCAGGGAAATTTTTTGAATTTTTTAAATTTAATTTTATCCCTTTAGAAAGTAAACGTGACTCCATATCGAAAGCCCCTGATATTGAAAGTTAATTTATTTTAAAATTGACATATACTATATAAAGACTCTTTAATCTAAGAAACGATAATCCGGAAATAATAAATCAGGCATTAAGAGTCTAATAAGATCGGAAGAGCACACGTC
>NW_012027103.1:173280-192278 GCF_000956235.1 Wasmannia auropunctata | reverse complement strand
TTTAATCATTTTAACGTATTGTTTTTTTTTTACAGTATGGTGACATTGTCGAGAGGCATCTCAAAGACAATGACTTGGTGCTGTTCAATCGGCAACCATCTCTGCACAAATTGAGCATCATGACACATAGGACCAAAATAATGGAACATCGGACGTTCCGGTTCAACGAGTGCGTCTGTAATCCGTACAATTCGGATTTCGACGGCGATGAAATGAATTTACATTTACCGCAAACCGAGGAGGCTAGAGCAGAAGCGCTGGTTTTGCTAGCGGTAAATAGAAGAGAAGAAATTTTATTACTTCTAGCTTACACAAAAGCCATAGCCATATATTTTTAAGCGTTTACTTATCCACACACATCCATCCATTCCTTTTATTTTTGGCGTTTAAAAATCTAAATTACCTACCTATAATCACATCGTGCACAATACTGTCTTTTCTCTATTCCTATTTTCTTTCTTCTAAACATAACTCTTCTAAATATTTCTATATCTTTTGTATACAATTCATATTATCCTATACTTATACTTACCTTGTATTCTCATTCTACCTTTAGTCTTTCCAAAATCTCTCCTGTACCCTATATATACAGGATGTCCCGAAATTCGCAAATCAAAATATTAGCGCGAAAATTCTCGAAAAATTAAGTAAAAAAGTTATTTGTAAATTTTTAATTTAAACAGTTTTTGAGATATAAGAGATTAAATTTAGCCAATTATATATTACGATTAAACAGAAACATGTCCGTGAGCGCGTAGATAGTTTAGTGGTCGCGCAGCACTTCACGCAAGTACTAATCTAACTAATCTATAATTAGCTAAATTTAAACCTTTGTATCTCAAAAACTATTGCTTAAAATAAAAATTTACAAATAACTTTTTTACTTAATTTTTCGAAGACTTTCTTGCTATGATATTTTGATTCACGAATTTTGGGATACCCTGTATATCAATCTTCTTTCTCTATTCGGCGTTATCCTATTTATCTTATACAACCTCTTTCTCCTAAACATTCTAAACCTTCTCTTTATCTCTATAACTTCTTCTATAACTATTCTTATCCTATACGTTCACATTTTCTTGTATTCTCCTCATTCCATCTTTAATATTTTCATTTTTCCTTCCTTAGCCATCTGAGCCCTCGTTCCGGCATTCGCTATTAACCAAAGAAGGGACCTCTTTTCCTATCCACTTCCCACATTTCTATTTTATCTTACATCACTCTTTATACTTCTAAATAATTTTTACCCCTACTCTGTTACACTTAACCTTGACATTTTTTTTCTATTTTTCATTCCTATGATTTACATACTTTATACATATCAACTCCTAATTTACCTGTCATTTTACTTCAAATTTTACAACTTATTTCTTTTCCTTTTATTTATTTCCCGCAGATAAAGTCCTACTAATCTGTCAATTTAATTCTATTGCTAGCGGTAAATTAATGGCTGATTAATATACTTTGATAGAATTATTAAATTGCGCGAATGAATGTGCTGAAACGTTGTCTTCTTTTTGCTTGTAGAATAAATCGAACCTGGTCACACCGCGTAACGGTGACTTATTGATAGCAGCAACACAAGATTTTATCACCGGTGCTTATCTGTTGACCCAAAAGGACACGTTTCTCCAGCTAGAACAGGCTAGATTAGCACTTTGCATCTTAGCCGGCCCGGACGCTTCTCTGGTCGTGACTCTTCCCCCGCCCGCGATCGTAAAACCGGCGAGGCTGTGGACCGGCAAGCAAATATTCAGCCTGATTTTACGCCCGAACGCGGAATGTCCCGTCAAGGCGAATCTAAAGACGAAGGGCAAAACCTACACCACCGGAAAAGAATTATGTGTTAATGACTCTTGTAAGTTGCAGTTGTGAATATATCGTAATCTTATCGTTTACGTTACGTTAATAACGACCAAATTGAATTCACAGATGTTATCATTCGCAACTCCGAGCTTCTGGCGGGGACACTGGATAAATCTGTATTGGGCTCAGGCTCGAAGCAGAATATATTTTACGTTCTGCTGCGCGATTGGGGGGAGGATATTGCGACCGCGGCTATGTGGCGTTTAACCAGAATAACGAATCACTTCAATTTCGAGAGAGGAATTTCCCTCGGTATCGGAGACCTCATACCCAGTCAAGGCCTGCTGCGGGCCAAGGAAAAAGTTTTACACACTCAGTACGAATAATTTCAAGTTTTAAAGCTCGAAAGGCTGCGCCTCAAACCAGTTAGCTAATCCACAATTGTGCTTGTCCAGTTACACCACATGTAACGAGTACATTCAGCTGATGGAGAAGGGCAGTCTCGTCTGTCAACCTGGATGCTCGGAGGAGGAGACACTCGAGACGAGAATCCTGAACGAACTCTCGGTGATCCGTGACAACGTTGGTAAAGCGTGCTTGAAGGAACTGCATCCCACCAACACTGCACTAACTATGGCTCTTTGTGGCAGCAAGGGTAGCTTCATCAACATATCCCAAATGATAGGTACGTTCAAGTGCTAATTATATGATAACACTGTTCAATTAAAAAAAAAAAAGATTTTTCTCGACTATAACTGGACTAGTCATTTTTCGTAGTTTTTTTGGGCGTTGAATCCGCTTGTAGAATGGCTCTGTTACGTCACAATTTTGAGAAACTTGCAGATAAAGTTGCAAAAAAGGGCTATTTTCACATATTTTGTCATTATGTAACTTCGAAATGTAACATATCAAATATATGTTACGTTTTTGAGTACTTAATTTTTTAAAAAGTAACAAATAAATCTGGAGAATTTTTATACGTTTGGTAAATGTTTTACTGTTTGGAAATTGTCAGTGATTTATCAATAATCTAAATATCGCTCGCAATCACAAAGACAAATATTAATAAGACGCCGTAAACGAGCAAATTTCGTGGGTGTACTAACAATTATATTTCATTATATCAAGATATCTATAAATGCGGTACTAGTTTCGACTTGATTGCAGTCTTCATCAGCCGCTAAACAAACAATAAATACTTAATACATGATTACATAAAAAAACTTTAAATAATAAATAAGTAAAACGCGGAGTTCATGTCAACGTAGTCTGTCAGTAATTAAAAATTGATATAACATTGAATAAAACGAAACGCAATATAATATACTCCTATCGTCAATAATTGATATAAAACAACGAAGTAATAAAATAATTGATATAAAACAACGAAGTAATAAAATAAAACCCAATATAATATAACTCATAGCACTGCCTCCTGCTTTATCACAGAATTACCGGTGTTCCCATATTCTCTTTTTGATTAATTACGGACGAACAGAGGGACATGTTAAAGATGACGAAGAAAAATTACAGATCGTTCGTGTTCATGACTTTGATGCTATGAGTTATGTTATATTGCGTTTTATTTTATTACTTCATTTTATATCAATTATGACGATAGGAGTATATTATATTGCGTTTTGTTTTATTCATTGTTATATCAATTTTTAATTACTGACAGACTACGTTGACATGAACTATATCCGCGTTTTACTTATTTATTATTTAAAGTTTTTTATGTAATTATGTATTAAGTATTTATTATTTAGCCACTGATGAAGACTGCAGTCAAGTCGAAACTAGTACCGCATTTATAGATATCTGCACACTTTGATATAATTGTTAGTATACGAAATTTGCTCGTTTACGGCCTCTTATTAATATTTGTCAATGATTTAATTCACAGTTCTTTCGCAATAGACCCCATGTTTAACAATAAATAACTCTTTAACCATAACAAACACAAAATTCCTTTGAAAGTCCTAACAACATATTTAATTTCAAGCGCACGAACACTTCTCTAGCACATCGCATTTCAAAGTTACAATACGACAAAATGTGAAAATAATCCTTTTTGCAACTTTATCTGCAAGTTTCTCAAAATTGTGACATGATAGAGCAATTCTACAAGCGGATTCGGATTCAGCGTTCAAAAAACTACAGAAAATGACTAGTCCAGTTATGGTTTTTTTTTTAAATGTTTTTATTGAACTGTGTAATCATATATTATTTCTTTACTCGTTTTAACACCATTAAATTCCTCTCTTCAGCTTGCGTCGGTCAGCAGGCTATCAACGGGCGTAGAGTACCGAACGGATTCGAGAATCGTGCGTTGCCGCACGTCCCCGCGCTACTGAGGACGCCGGATGCCAAGGGCTTCGTGGAAAATTCGTTTTACTCGGGGCTGGTGTCCAAGGAATTCTACTTTCACGCGATGGGCGGTCGGGAGGGTCTCACGGATACCGCGGTGAAAACCGCGGAGACCGGATACATGCAGAGGCGACTGATCAAGAGTTTAGAGGACCTCTGCATCCATTACGACATGACGGTGCGCAATTCGATGTGCAATATCATACAGATTCCGTATGGCGGGGACGGATTGGATCCCACGTACATGGAGGGTACGTCTGTCGTGCATTTCGCGTAGAGGTGTTTGCGAATAGTTTGGATTCGATTCGAGTTCGTTTTCGAATCAGTAAGATTCGAAATCGAATAGTTCGAGAATTTCGAATCAACTAGAGGTGTGCGAATCAAGCATTTGCATGATCGAATCGAATCGAATCGAATTTTTATAACATGTTCGGAATCGAATCGAATCGAATCTGAAATTTTTACTTCGAATCCAATCGAATCGAATCTCTTTAATTCGAATACGAATCGAATTTAAATCAAATTTTCCCAGATTAACATTACATTAGGCGATTAATTCGAAATCGAACCATTGTTGATTCGAAATTCTCGAACTATTCGATTTCGAATCTTGCAGATTCGAAAATGAATCGAATCGAATCTACTGTGATTCGATTCGATTCGATTCGAATTCGAACTATTCGCACACCTCTAGAATCAACAATGGTTCGATTTCGAATCGATCGCCTATTTTATTTGCTTCATTTATATCTCCCGCGCGACCAATTATTCTTATCTGATAAATAAGTATTTTTGATGTATGTAATGTATTTATATAGATTAACATAGAAGATACTTGGAAACTAATTATTCGTGATGTACACATATTATTAATTACATATCTTCTAGTTTAAAATGTCACATAAGATCACGATCCTTTGTAATGAGATGTAAATCGAAAACGGGTCTTCAGTTTGCTTAAATCATGGCGTAAAATAATGTAATTCATAAATAATGTAATCATAAATTTTGATATTTATTACGTTTAAATTAACATGTGATGTAAATCTGGGAAAATTTGATTCAGATTCGACTCGTATTCGATTTCGAACATGTTATCAGAAATTCGATTCGGCCATGCAAATGCTTGATTCGCACACCTCTATGATTTCGTGTAAACAGAGTGGTACATATTTCTGTTTTTCTACAGGTAAGGACTGTCCCGTGGACTACGAAAGGGTGTACGATCACGTGAAGGCGAAAATGCCTTATAAAACCGAAGCACCTTTGGACGCTCCCAGCGTGATCAATGCCGCGAAGGAGATGCTGTCCTCCGAGGAGTACGACTGCCTGGACGACGAATTCAAAAAGGAACTGATGTAAGACGATACATATTTACGATAGATGCACGATAACACGACGAAATTTTCGTGGCGCAGCTTCGCGACGAATTGAACGAATTGTACATTTTCGCAGGGTATTCCTGAAATCGGTGGCGCGAAAGATAGCGCATTATCGGCAGAATGTTACATCGAATTCGCCGGTGGTCTCGCAACTCGAGCGTTTCACCGTCTCCCAATTGGTCGAGTTCATTCACACGTGCAAGGAGAAGTACATGCGAGCCAAGATAGAGCCGGGCACGGCCGTGGGCGCGCTCGCCGCGCAGAGTATTGGCGAGCCGGGCACTCAGATGACCCTCAAAACGTTCCACTTCGCCGGTGTAGCGGCCATGAACATCACGCAGGGTGTGCCGCGTATCAAGGAGATTATTAACGCGAGTCCGAAGATCAGCACTCCCATCATCACAGCGACATTGGTAAATAATCGCTTCGAACGCGCAGCGTGTTCTAAGTAATTAGGCCGGCGGGATACGCGGACTTGAATTAATCTTTTGTCATGCAGGTCAACGATACGGATTGCGATTTTGCCGAGCGAGTGAAGGCGAAAATCGAGAAGACGACCCTGGGAGATGTGGCTCAATATATCGAGGAGATATATTTGCGCGATGACCATTTCCTTTTAATAAAATTAGATCTCGATAGGATTAAATTGTTGAAATTAAAAATTGATGCTTATTCTGTGTCCTATACGTAAGTGTATATTACAAGTATATAGTTTAAAGGCTTAAAACTTTTATCTTTTCAAGCTTTAATTTAATTTCCAATATCGAAAGAATAAAAATTCTAATTTTTTTCTGATGCTGTAACTCAGTCTTTTGTCGGAAGCTACAGTGAAAAAAAATACAATTTTAATGATATACATTTTAAGTTTAAGAGTAATTTGCTATTGGTATATTTTTTGAATGAAGACAAATGATTTGTGACTTCCTAGACTCTGCACTTCAAAATTGAAGCTGACATCAAAGAACCTAGAAGTGATAGGCAAAGACTTTATTGCTATTCGACCAAATCGACCTAAAGACCGTTTAAATTTTCCATTTCGCCAACTGACGGAGGCCCTTCCAAATGTTGTAGTACAGGTAAAAATACGACGTATTTCTGTAAAATGCAAATTTTGTAGAATACAGAAAGCATTTGATGTGCATCTAAATTTTTTACTTTTAGGGCTTGCCATCGATCAGTAGGGTGGTTGTGCATAATGAAAACCTCGGTGGTAAAACGAAATTTACCCTATTTGTCGAAGGAGGTAATTTTAGAGAAGTTATGGCAACACCTGGCATCATTGGCGAGAAGACGAAATCGAACAATACGATAGAAGTGAGTTGAAAGGAATCAAGTTGCAAGTTGTTGAACAAGACATTTATAATCGTCTATTTCAATCGTAGGTTTTCAAAACGCTCGGGATAGAAGCAGCGAGAACGACCATCATGTCGGAGATTAAGTCGGTAATGGAAAATCACGGGATCAGCATTGATCGACGGCACTTAATGCTCTTGGCTGATTTGATGACCAGCCGAGGCGAAGTGCTTGGTATCACGCGGCAGGGCTTGGCAAAAATGAAGGAGTCGGTTTTGAACTTGGCATCGGTGAGTTTTTCCCATTATCTTTATTATTTATATCATCTATTTTACTTGCTTCTTACACTTACAATATAACAGGGTGGGTACTCAAATTTTGTAAAAGAATTCCCTGAAAATTCCCAGATTTTCCAGGAATTTTAAAGCTGTATTGAGAAATTCTCTAATCTTACCTGAAATTTTATTCAAAATTTCAGGTAAGATTAGAGAATTTCTCAATACAGCTTTAAAATAAATTAGGCACTAAGAGTTTTAATAACGTATAGAACTTGATGCGCAAAACAATTTAATCTTCTCATATGTACAATAGTTACATCTCCATACAAAATTTTTCGAACGTAACGAAAGATTCTGTATGGAGATGTAACTACATATGTGAAGATTAAATGGTTTCATGCAACAAGTTCTGCGTTATTAGATTCTTAATGCCTGATTTATTTCCGGATTATCGTTTCTTAGATTGGAGTCTTCATATAATATATGTCAATTTAAAATGAATTAACTTTCAATATCAGGGACCTTTGTTATGGGGCCACGTTTACTTTCTAAAGGGATAAAATTAAATTTAAAAAATTCAAAAAATTTCCCTGAGTACCAGTAAAATTTCATGAGAATTCATGATTTTCAAGAGTAAAAATGAAATTCCCTGAGAATTCCAGGTTTTCCTGATTTTTCTCGATAGTACCCACCCTGTATAAGAATTAAGTTAAGCTTAGTTCCTCCAATTAGTCTTTGAATTTGAATAGTATTTTAAGAAAAATTAAGAATACTTGTCGCAAACTAGTCACTTATTTGCAGTTTGAGAAAACGGCGGATCACCTATTTGATGCGGCTTATTACGGGCAAAAGGACATTATATGCGGCGTATCAGAGTCGATTATAATGGGTATTCCAGTCCCACTGGGCACGGGAATCTTCAAGCTGCTTCACAAATATCCTTTTCATATTATATATATGCAAAAAGTTAACTTATATTTTTTCATTAAAAAAAGAAGGAAACACATAATTGATAGATGTTCATAACTTGATATACTCATTATTTTCCTTAATAATTAAACACAGCGAACAAGGACGAACCGATCAAAAGGGACCTTCTGTTTGATGATCCGCAGTTTCACAAGCCACTCCGTTCTGGACGACGATTTCAACGAATACGGCCGCGTCCAACATTACAAACTTAATGTTAATAATAAAATGTTAATAAAATTTTACATTTAATGACAAGAAAAAATTATTTTGTTAAAATAAATTTTGTTAAAATATCCTTTCACTGTGCAATCATTATATTATTAATTCTTATAATCATGTTCACTTATGTATAAAATATTTAATTGATGTCTACAATGTCTGTGATTGTATATATAGGTACATATAAAAAACAGGGATGGAGATTTTTGATTTTTCTGGGTGTGGAGTACCTCATTCAAGCGGAGGGATGATTTCAATACATACAAATATTTTATTTCTTTTATTGTACATATTGAATTTTATTGTATGTGCGAAATATGTATACACATAGTATATAGGGGCAAAAATAGTTAAATACTGTTCTTTCTCAAATCATTCAAATTTCACAAATTTCTTAAAACTTGTCAAAAATTAAAATATTTTTAAATACCCCGAATTCTAGATGTGGAATTTCATACCCATAGGAGCTCTGTGTGTAGAAAGCTCTCCATAAGGAAGTCTTTGCATATATAAAAGCATGTCTTGCGTCGTGTATAAAAGTATTATATACTTTTATAAAGTGACCAAAGTGACTTGTATCAATAGTATCTATCTGTATCATCTGTATGATATAAATAGATGTCAATAGAAATTTTGTTGCTAGGAGACGCAGTACTTGTTTGATCTAAATTCGTGTCCTACCCACATCTTCGCGCGCATATAATCTGTCAACAACACTCGAACGAAAATGTTTAACGTGTAATTTGAACTCCATATTGAAAGAGAGACGTCGAGCAACGGAATGGTGAATGAGAAAGAATTTTGGACGGAGGTACGAAAAGATATTCCACGATACAAAAAGAGGAAGCCGCGAGTGGTTCCTGCCTTCACGATTCAGGCATTGCAGGTAACATGTCATTAACGATGAATGACGATGAGTCAGGATGAACGTACACTGAAAGACAAATTTTTTGTATTTGTAACTATATTTGCAAAGTAGGTACTATAATTATGTGATTATTACTACTATAATATTAATAATAATAATTATATATATAGTTTTAGCAACCAATAGATATAGTTGACATCAACAAATTTTAAAACTTACTATATATTATTATAGTTATTGCCATAAAAATGATTACAATTAATTAATTTTTATGGTAATTGCCACCATTTTTATGGCAATAATAACTATAATATATAAGTTTTAAAACTTTGTTGATGTCAACTATATATATTGGTTGATAAAACTATGCATATAATTATTATTATTAATATTCTGGTAGTAATAATCACATAATTATAGTACTTTGCAAATATAGTTACAAATACAAAAAATTTTTCTCTCAGTGGCCTAGTTTAAGCACTTGATACGCGTACTAACTAGAAACTTTCTATTAAATTATCTTAATTTCTACAATAAATTTAAAGAATGATGTACTAAGTTGATATATTATGCATTAATATGATTAATTAAATACATATATCATGTATAAGTTTATATATGCATCGTCGAAATTAAAAAAATTTAATAGAAAGTTACTAGTTAGTAAGCGTATCAAATGCTCGGTGTAAACTAGTGCCAGTGCAACGCGCTGTAATACGGTGTTAATTTCGATTTCGCAGGAAAACACGGTTGTCGCGAAACCCCCGCAATGCGGACTGTACAAACCCCGCCCGCCGAAGCCGTCGACTTTCCGGAAGTTTTACAAGCGCGGCGTATTCCCCATCTCGTTGGAGAACGACGGCTACGATCAGAAAATTAATTGGAAGGTGGACAACATAGAAGATCTGGATTTCCATCACTACCTGCCGATGTTCTTCGACGGATTAACGGAAACCGAGCAGCCGTACAAGTTTCTGGTGGAGCAAGGAATATCGGATATGCTGGAGCACGGCGGGCCGAAGATCTTGCCCGTCGTCCCCCAATTGATTATTCCTATTAAAAGTAAGTTCTGCAATCTAAGATTTAATGTAGAAAAAAAAATATTCACGCTGTAATTAAAGAAAGACCTCGCTAGACGCTCTGAATACAAGAATGCCCGAGATAATCTGCGCCACCATGAAGGCAATTCAACGTCTGGTGCGATCGGCCGATTGCGTCGGTGAAGCCTTGGTCCCGTATTTTCGGCAAATCTTGCCAATCCCGAACTTACTCAAAGACAGAAATGGTAAGCGCACTTGTTGCTCAACGTTTCTTGTGTTGAGATAGAAACATTTCTGATTTTTTTTTCCTACAGTAAATCTTGGCGAGGGTATCGATTATTCTCAGCAAAGGGGAGAGAACGCGGCGGATGTTATACAAGAAACGCTCGAAATCTTGGAAAGATACGGTGGTGAGGATGCCTTCATAAACATCAAATACATGGTCCCCACCTACGAATCCTGTATGATGAATTAGATGGAAAATGACGCTGCAATCCTTTTAATAGATCTTAATTCTTTATTCGTGAAAATATAACTATCACAAGATCAAAATGCATGCAAAATTTAAGATAAGTTATACATAACATGAACCCAAGGCGAAATAATCGATTTATAGACGTTGATTCGCCGTCTACAAACATCGACATCGAATCGATATCTACAGATATTGAATCGACGTTTACAAACCGAAGGTATTTCTCCTTGGGAATGTAATAAAAAAGATATTTCAATATATATGTATATATAATAAATATATATATTAATCGTTTGGAACTTGAAATTAAAGATAACGTATTATATCATACAAATGACATGCTTCTCTTTCAGAAAAACTTTATAAAAAAGAAAAAAAAATAAAGTCTCTGACATAACAAAACTGTTTGCTGTCACGCAATAAAGCACGCATTTTTTGCCTCAGCGTAGAAAAAGTACAATAGCAAAAATAGTAGATGTTTTTTGGCGATACAATACTAACTTGAAAAATATATATTTATATCTTTCCTGTATCTTCCTTCAATGTCACAGTGCGATTGAAAACGAGCTGAAATAAACAAAAGAAAGAATGTTAATGCAATTGTACATACAGTCATGGACATATCATGGTTGCAACACTTTTTTTTTTAATAGGTTTCGAAACGCACTAATATTTTGCAAATGCTAATCACGATTGGTGTACTATCTCTTGACTAAAGATAGTACACCATCGTGGTTCACATTTGCAAAATATTAGTTACCTATAAAATATATATTATATACATGTATATTAAATATATACTAAAAACTTGGAAAAAAAAGTGTTGTAACCGATATGTCCACGACTGTGTATGTGTGTGCTGATGCTTTCACGCTTACCTTCTTAGGCTTGGTATCGGGATCGACGGAGAAAAAACCTATACGTTCAAACTGAAACTTGTCGAACACTTTCGCTGTTTCAGCTAGACTACCGTCCATGTACGCCACAATTTCCTTTTTGCTGGATGGATTGATGTCGCTCAAAAATCCATGCGGTACCTCGTTCGTATCTTCCGGATTTTTGTGCTTAAATCTGAGAGAGAATTGAAGATATTTTTAATTACATCACAGAGTATAAGACTTTTTCGTAATTAACAATCAATAACTCGGAGGAAACGTTACTCACAGGCGCTCGTACAGTCTAACGGATGCCAATACCGGATTGGACACCCAATGTATAAATGCCTTCGGTTTATTCTTCTCCGAGACAAGATCTTGTTTAACAACTATGTTCGTAATGTTACCACTGGCGTCCTTCTCGATGCTTTCGAACGTTATTACGGTGCCTGTATGCTTCAAGCCTACTGGCTGTTTCGGTGTCAAGCGTCTGAAACCTTTCTCTTCAATCTGCAAGTATATTGATAAAATAAAAATTTTTCGTAAAGTTTTTCGGAAATACCTGTTACATACCTCTTTGAAGTCCGTGGCTTCAATATATACAATCTCGTCAAATGTAATCTCGTGCTGACCTCTCTCTGGCTCGTTGGGAAAATTGGGTACAGTAAGTCTCATCGCTTTCTCTTGAGGGAAATTTCTGATCGTCAATTTGATAGGTTCTAGAACCACCATATGCCGGGGAGCGGTGAGATTTAAAACGTCCCGAACGGCCGCTTCCAACGTCGCGGGATCAACGGTCGCTTGTGCACCAGTTACACCCATTTGAGCGCAAAAATTGTTTATAGCTTCCGGCGGAAATCCACGTCTACGTAGCGCAGTTAACGTAAATAATCTATAAAAAAAAAAGGTGATGACACATCAGTAAAGCCAAAAATTATTAATAAAGCGACATTATCAAATCGAAGATCGATTTAAAAGATCAGTAAAATCAACAATTATTAATAAATCATCATCAAATCAAAGATCGACTTAATAGATAGCTTTAAGTTGTGACTGCATTCTTAAAGACCGACAGTAATCGGCACGCGGTTTACTACACCAGAAATTTAAGATTAAAAATTAAGAATATTATTGCAACCAACATTTCGACCGTATAGCTCTTTCCGCTTCATTAGTTATTGTATACATATATCGGCCTTGTATAAAATTATCATTATATAATACGATGAAGGTATTATTCATTACACTGTACCTGGGATCATCCCAATCAGACACTATTCCTTCTTGTATTAATTTAGCAATTTTCCTCTTGGAAACTACAGTATAATTGACGTTCATTCGGCCATATTCCCACTGAACGGGGCAATAAATGTCCAAGGAGTTGCACAGCCAGTAATAAGACGATCTCCGCGATTGGAACTCCTTTGTGCAGAGAGAATGAGTAATATTCTCGATGCTATCGCACAAGCAATGAGTGTAATCGTAAGTGGGATAGATGCACCATTTGTCGCCGGTTCGGTGATGCGGCGAGTATTTTATCCTGTACGCAACAGGGTCTTGCTTGCCTTCCTCCAAAGTCACTTTCATACGCAAGGTCGCTTCGCCCTCTTCCAACATACCAGCCTTCATATCCTATTATTTCAAAATAAAAACAGACAAATGTTTATATATAGGCTGCATTCCATTTAATGCTCACAACGCTCGCGAACATCATTTTTGTCCTTGTTTAACATTTGATAAACAAGGAAATGATTTCAAAAGCGTTGCGAGCCTTAAGTGGAACAAAGCCATAGTAATAAATTATAGGAGAGAGAACAATACGGTCAAACAAAAATTTTTCATTACACTAAACAGCCGCAGGCTCTCCTCAACTGGCCTATCGCGCCAGGGGCTCGGTGGAGGATTGAAACCCTTCATCTCCTCACTGGACTGATGACAAACGTAGGCTAAACCTTTCTTTATAAGCTCAACGGCCCAGTCGTACAGTTGCTGGAAGTAATCTGACGAGTGTGTAATCATAGCCGGTTTGTAACCAAGCCACTCCACCATATCCCGTATACCGACGAAGAATTTCTCCTCTTCCTTTTCGGGGTTGGTGTCGTCGTATCGCAAGTAGCAAATACCGTCGTAAGCAGCAGCGTATCTGTGGGATTCATCTCTTTTACAATGTACATACATTTCACTCTCGAGACCAAAGAAGATATAATGCGTACCCGAAGTTGATATTGATAGCCTTCGCATGTCCAATATGTAAAATCCCATTGGGTTCCGGCGGGAATCTCGTTACCACTTTGCCACCAGTGGCTTTCAAATGCTTCTGCAGCAGATGATGCGTATTTGGTGTCACGACGTATCCGTCAGTCTTATAATTTTCCCCAGGCTTGTGGAAGTGAACTTTGGTCTTCATGAGTTCACTTATAGTCTGTGCCCCTGCCTTCTCACTGCTCAGTGCTTCCTTCTGCTCTGAAAATTTATCGATCTTCCGTTGAACATGAACATTCAAAATATTCTTTCAACATATGTAAATAATAATAGGAATATTAATAGTAATAATTTTATCGAAGTGCAATTAATAAGACAAATAAGAATTAAAATATAGAATGAAATAGAGTAGGAGAAAATGCATCTCAAAAGATGAAGTATCAGTATAAAGCTGCTTTGGGAAGCCTAAGCTTGTAATACAATAAAAATATACAATGCATATGACTCACCTTCCTTCGAAACTTCTGGCTTGGTTGCCTTCGTCTGCTTGTCCTTTGATTGTTTCGCTGGTTTAGGTGCTGGTGCGAGATCAGCGTCGACCTTCGGACCCAATAGATCAAGAAGCTGGACGTCGAATTCGTTCTTTACCGCCTTACCATCCGCCCATTTCAAAGTATTGCGCACTTGCTGCATCAATGGGCCAGCATTAAAGCGGTACCTAATTAGATAAAAAAAATTCGTAAAAATAAAATTGTAAATAAACATTTTCTCTCTCCTATTTTACATATGTAAAATTCACTCACCTCTTTTCCAATATTTCATTTTTGTGTGCCTTTATGATCTTCTCGACTTCCTCTTCAATTTGTTCAGGTAAAACTACTATTCCTACACCACAAGATTCCTCAAACTTAGCTAGGTCAACGTTATTACCCACATTAGCCAACAAATGAGCCAACGCGGCATCCACCCTCTGTACACTGTCTAGTTTCTTCTCGACTATGTAATTAGTAATAAACGGTATCTTATTCACAATCTGATTTTTTATCTTGGAAGCTAGATGGTACAGCAAAACGCCAGTATCTTGAGTAATAGATCCATGTTTAGCTGCCTATAAAAATTAAATATAAATACATATAAATAATCCACTCCTAATAATATATATCTTGCCATTAAATAAATAAAAATTAAAATCATCTAAATATGTTATACAAAATGTATGATGTAATTGCAGACTATCAAAGAATAACGCAACCCTTCTAGAGAATTGCAATATAAGATGCGTTCCGTTTCATGCACGATGCATGGGATAAAATGATACATCATGTATATGCATTAAACTTAAGTATTATGATGTTTCTATTATACATCTTGGAAATATTTACTTTAATTTTGATAATTTTAGAATATAGAGATATTAATTAATTAATAAATCCTAAAATTAATTTTAGGATACAAGATACTAAAATTAATTTTAAGAATAAATTTTAGTATCTTGAATAGATCTATATTTAGCTGCCTACAAAAATTAAATATAAAATATAAATAAACAAGCAAATTCTAATATTCATTTTGCTATTAAATGAGTGAAGACTAAATTCATTACAAATATATTACGCAAAATGTATGATGTAATTGCAAACTACGTATCAAAGAATAATGATGCAACAATTCTAGCGTAAACGTAATATAATGATAATCTGATTATACATTTTGGAAACTTTAATAATTAAATTTGGTAACGTTTGATCGTTACGAGATTGCCGATTTGCCGGTGAATTCACAACCAACCTCGCTTATAGCCAGTTTGAGATTCTTCGTGACGTTCGCATTTTTTAAGGTCTCCTTAGCCTTCTGCTCACTCAGGCCGATGGTCTGAAACAGCTTCACGTCTTCCACGTTTACCGTTGACATTTTATGGAAAATACTACTGTCACAATTACGGTAAAACCCACGTGCGTTCGCCAGTCACAACCATATGGACGCGACGCACACCCGGCACACCGCTGACTTATCACGACTGGAGTACTGACGCCAGTGACACCGGGCGGCGGACAGCGAACAGCCGGCAGCAGAAGCAAGATAGAAAGCAAGACTGTTTCTAGCGCCATAAAGTCTGATTCCAAGAAATATGAACTAAAAGATAAAAATTCAATATGACGTCGATAAACCACGTCTGGTAAAACAGAGTTGCGTTCAGAAACTTTGTCCAGATTTGCATTTAGATATTATTTTATCCTTGTTTAACTTGTTCGGTGAATAACAAGGATAAAATGATGTGAATTTCTGAACGCACCCCAGGGCACCTATTCTATACGCGCTACCGATTGTCTTTTGTTTATTATAAGAAAAGCTGCGCAACAAAAACGGATAATCAACGGTAGCGTGTACTGTGTACAGATTATACGGGTTCAGACGTCGAAGCTTGGAAGAGTTGGAAGGAAGCCTGGTTGGAATTGGATTTATTGGCTCGAGTGAAAAATCAGTCTGACTTTTTGGAACCGAATCTGATAGCAACTGACCAACTGTATATGCGATCAAAACAACAAACATTATTGCGCGCAATTAGGTAATTAATAAAGCTACATAATCCGCATTAAAAATGATTCACATAAACAAGTGAGAAAATCAGTGTAATAAAAAATGTTTTATATTAGTACAATTAAATATATTATACAAATATTTAGAATTAATAGATATCTAAAAAAATAAATTTTGTTTTAGAATCAAATACTTTTAATTCATATTAAAAGGCAAGAATTATATTCTTCCGGTTTATGGTTGGATCAACAAGCACAAGAGCAAACGAAGATCACAATCAAAGAAAGAAAGAAGTTAACAATCATGGCCCAACCTGGTGTAAGGGATATAGAGGTATATAGGGATATAGAGGGATCAAGAGTAAATCAAGTTATCCGTGATCCAATTCAAACAGAAGAGGAGGGTGTTGCAAGATACATAATGCCTGAGTATGCCTGTCTAATGGAACTTGAATTAAGATCTAATGAATCTGCTTCTTCCACACTGATGGATATAGATATTGTGGTAACATCAATCTGCTGGACCCTAAAATGGAGACCTGAGGATGTGCCTTTCTACAGTCAACTGTTAACAAAGGAACAATTCTGTACACCTGCTAGATGTATACTCAGTCCAATCGCTTCGGATCACATACTCATGTTCATAGGAATGGCAGGATTAATGACAATGGCCAAGAAGATTAATAATATAGGATACAGGAATTCCAACCACGACTATCTTTTATTCCAATGGCGAGTACTATGTGCGACAACCAATATGGCCAACATATTTGAAAAGACAGATTACAACATGCAAATGTCTATTTTTCGTGCAATAGTAACCTGGCAGGATTGGATAAAAACAAAAACCAAACTTCGTAGGACGCTTCTTAATCTAGTCCTTGAGGAGGACAATAAGAGGGAAGCTGTTGTAGTGGAAATGATTGAACAAGTAAAAATGATTCTAAAAAATTTTGACCTCCAGTCGGTGCAAATCATGGAAACGTTCCCTATGACAGGGAGCAGTGCAATTTTATTACCAGCAATAGCGAATCAGGCAGTAGAACTGAAAAAGGCTGTGTTAGCCCTCAAGGCACTGCACAAGGAAAGGTATCCCTACATCAGGCTGTTCCCTCTAGAGGGAGTGGATCGACTTCATTATCGCAATTATCCCGATCTTTATTTTGCTGCTGTAAGTCTTACAACAAAGGACAAAGATCTGGGAGAAGAAGGCAGATATCAAATGTCTGAAATACCAACCACTATTCCCAAAGCAATTATCATAGAACGAGTCAGTCAACGCACAGAGATACAACCACATCTAGAGGAAATTCTGGAGGACTTGGAATATCTGGGGCTGGATCTAACTCATCTACGCGTTCCTACCCGACAACGAAGAGAAATGGAGGATGAGGATGAGGGAAGAGAAGTGAAGGATGAGGATGAGAGAAGAAAAGTGAAGGATGAGGATGAGGAAAGAGAAGTGGAGCCAGGAGCATGAAGACACGCCACCATTTTTCCCCTAACTATGCCCAGATAGAGTTAAAACAGAAGAGCCTGCAAAAGCACAATGCACTTCTGTTAAAACAAAGAATCTTTAAAACGAAAGATTTATCTGACGAGATGTTTGCAAATAGAAAGAATAATCTAATAATTAAGTCTACTATACACCATGTTTATTCTTTTAAATCTACAATTAAGAATATATATATATTTTCATATCGATTCAAATTAATGCTGATTTATTCAAACAGTTTTAAACAAATCATTTCCAACCCGGTAATATTTATCGTCTCTTTAATAATTAATTTCTTTCCAAATGTTATAAACTTTTGTTCAAAGTTATAAACAATTAAAGTAATAAAACAAAAATTTTATTCTACGCACAGTAACAAAATAAGGATTATACTTGTAAATTAAATTAATCAGAGTTTGATAGAAAAATAAAGGATGCCGGGATCGTGGATTCTCAAGGATTCAATAAATAATTCTTAATAATTTAATTAATTGAATAAAAGAAATTAATTATTAAAAATTAATTTCACAATTAATTGTTAAAAATTAATTTTAAAAATTTATTCTTAAATAATAAATAAATGATAATTGGTTAATTCTTCGGTGCGATTGAAAATATTTAATTTTTATTGGTCAAAGAGACCAATCCAGCTCGAAGAGACGATACGTGCGGTGAGCTTAAAGTTAGGGCAACTCGTGGTGAGCTTTGAGGTGAGCTTAAGGTTTGTATACAAAGCGTTAATGTGTATCAACTATCAGACCGTACAGTGTATGTATATGCTTTGTAAATAACATGCTCTTTTAAAGCGCGATGCGATCCGTGCGGGCGTAAGTCAGATGAGAAACGCGAAAACATTTTGGCGAAGATGATATTCAGCGATGTCTGCCAACTGAATGAGAGGTAGCGCCGCAAAGATGACACCTAAACGGAAGGCAAGTGTATTTGCAGGTTATGGCATGTGAAGAGATGCGAACTTCTGCGCGTCGTCCTTACTCGCCGTCACGATGACTCGGTTCCTTGTTTTCCTGTTTTTCTTCGTTCAATTTGAAAATCATTGGCTGCGTTCAGCAGAGAAAACAGCTTTACAACTGTTGTGAGATTCTTCAACATGATTAGTTCTTGCCTTTAGTTCTTCATGGATCTAAATGTATAAACCAATCATATTAATAGATCGGAAGAGCACACG
>NW_012027103.1:170681-173260 GCF_000956235.1 Wasmannia auropunctata | reverse complement strand
GAAACGTTCCCTATGACAGGGAGCAGTGCAATTTTATTACCAGCAATAGCGAATCAGGCAGTAGAACTGAAAAAGGCTGTGTTAGCCCTCAAGGCACTGCACAAGGAAAGGTATCCCTACATCAGGCTGTTTCCTCTAGAAGGAGTGGATCGACTTCATTATCGCAATTATCCCGATCTTTATTTTGCTGCTCTAAGTCTTGCAATAAAGAACTACAAAAGTCTGACAGAAGAAAACATATATCTAATGTCTGTAATACCAACCACTATCCCCATAGCAATGATCATGGAACGAGTCATTCAACGTATAGAGATACAGCCATATCTAGAGGAAATTCAGAAGGACTTGAAGTACCTGGGGCTGGATCCAACTTACCTACGCGTTCCCACCCGACAACGAAGAGAAATGGAGGATGAGGATGAGGGAAGAGAAGTGAAGGATGAGGATGAGAGAAGAAAAGTGAAGAATGAGGATGAGGAAAGAGAAGTGGAGGATAAGGTCACGCCACCATTTTTTCCCTAACTGTGCCCAGATGGGGATAAAACAACAGCCTGCAAGAGCACAATGCACTTCTGTTAAAACAAAGAATCTTTAAAACGAAAGATTTATCTGACGAGATGTTTGCAAATAGAAAGAATAATCTAATAATTAAGGCTACTATATACTATGTTTATTTTAAATCTACAATTAAGAAATTTTTTTTAAATATAAATAATATACAGGCTGATTTTCATATTGATTCCAATTAATGCTGATTTATTCAAATAGTTTTAAATAAATAATTTCCATGTAATATTTATCATCTCCTACTTTAATAATTAATTTCTTTCTGAATGTTATAAACTTTTGTTCAAAGTTATAAACAATAAAAGTAATAAAACAAAAATTTTATTCGTTCTACGTACATTAACAAAATAAGGATTATACTTGTCAATTGAATTAATCGAAGTTTGGAAAAATAAAGAATGCCGGAATCGTGGATTCTCAAGGATTCAATAAATAATTCTTAATAATTATAAGAAATTAATTATTAAGAATTAATTTTACAACTGATTAATTGTTAAAAATTAATTTAAAAAATTAATTCTTAATAAGTGATAATTGGTTAATTCTTTTGTCCATTTGATGCGCTGCAAAATATGTATTTTAAATTTTTATTAGTCAGAGACCAATCCAGCTCGTTGAGACGATACATGCGCGAGCTAGCGCAACTCGTAGTGAGCTTTTTGAGCTTCGTATAAAGCATTGGTGGACTACGCTACTGTGGCTGCGTTCCTCTTGGACGCTCACGCGCTGTAAGCGCTTATAAGCTTCGCTTATACGGTATACCGTTCCCTTTGGCGTTATAAGCGCTCATGATAAAAAAATATCCAATCTTCATTAAAACATATTATATCTAATCCAACATTTGCTAACATAATTAATATATAAAACATAATCATATCACTTTTAATTGCCATCTTGATACGCTCACAGTCACTCACAAATGCCAAAGGGAACGGCTTTGCTGACAATCGTATGAGCGCTTAAATTTCAAAAGGAACGGCAGAAAATAGTGCTTATAAACGTGAGCGCTTACAGCGCATGGGCGTCTAAAAGGAACGCACCCTCTGATACACGCTATCAACGATTATCTTTTTTTTATTATAAGATAAGAAAAGCTGTGCAGTGCGCAACGATAACGGACAATCATCGCGGTAGCGTGTAGTACATACACTGTGTCACTGTGTACAGAATACGGGTCCAACGTCGAAACTTATAAGAAGAGTTGGAAGGAAGTTTGGTTGGAATTGAATTTATTGGCTCGAGTGAAAAATCGATCTTTTTGGAACCGAATCTGATAGCAACTGTATATATACGATCAAAATAATACAAACATTACTGCGCGCAATTAGGTAATAATAGCTACATAATCCGCATTAAAAATGATTTACACAAACAAGTGAGAAAATCAGTGTAATAAAAAATGTTTCATATTAGTACGATTAAATATATTACACAAATATTTAGGATTAATAGATATCTTGCTAAAAAAATAAATTTTGTTTTAGAATCAAATACTTTTAATTCTTATTAAAAGGTAAGAATTAAATTATTCCGGTTTATGATTATCCGGATCAACAAGTACAAGAGAAAACGAAGATCATAATCAAAGAAAGAGAGATGTTCACAATCAAGCGATCTCGTCCAACCCAATATCGTCCAATAATTGGTATAGAGGCCGTATATAGGGATATAGAGGGGTCAAGAGTAATTCAAGTTAAACGTGATCCAATTAAAACAGAAGAGGAGGGTGATGCAAGATACATAAGGCCTGAGAATGGCTGTCTAATGGAACTTGAATTAAGATCTAATGAATCTACTATCACAGTGACAGGGGTCCCACTGAGGCCACTGAGAGATATAGATATTGTGATAACATCAATCTGCTGGACCCTAAAATGGAAACCTGAGGATGTGCCTTTCTACAATCATATGTTAACAGAGGAACAATTCTGTACACCAAATGTACACTCATCCAAATGTACACTCAATCTAATGGCTTCGGATCAAATGCTCATGTTCATAGGAATGGCAGG
>NW_012027103.1:112362-170661 GCF_000956235.1 Wasmannia auropunctata | reverse complement strand
TCTTTTCGTCTTAAGAAAAAAAAAATTAGTTCTCTTCATATAAGGTACCATATAGGTATAAGGTGTTAAGATATCATACACAATCTTTGCCATAGATACAAAGTATCTTACAAATTGAAATGTTTTATATCTGACGAAAAATAAAACATTTTATTGAAAAATAATATTTTTATAATAATTTTAATAATTTGTTAATTCTTTAGCTGCTATATATTGCCGCCTTTTCTGAATATAATAAATAAGGATGCTTTATATTTGATATAATGTACAACAATGTTATTTTACAGATGACCAGTTCGGAATATATATCGTTCGCAGCAGCTCGTCGAATTCAGGCAGCAAGTCCAGCTTGTTTGACTCGGAGAACTCCAGCAGTTATACATTTCACCAATAGTCAAAAGGTATCCAATGCTGAAAGAATCAAGAAAAAGGTACCATTCCCGGTTACCCGTCATGTCAAGTCCAAGGCCGGCGGTGCCGCCTCTGAAGAATAAGAGTAAAGACAGGCAACCACATAATGGATTATGTGGGTAGTAACGTTAATGTAGCTAAGTTTGAGGAATCGTGTGGTATAGGAGTAATACCTGATGTGGTACAGAAGTAGAAGGACTTTTCCCTGAACAAATAGAAGAGGAAGTCGAGAAGATCATAAAGGAACACAAAAATGAAATATTGGAAAAGAGGTGAGTGAATTTTATTTTAGTTATATATATTTAGTTATATGTAAAACACGCGAGAGAAATTGTTACTTTATAATTACAATTTATTTTATCTAATTAGGTAGCGCTTTAATTCTGGCCCATTGACGCAGCAAGTGCGCAATACTTTAAAATGAGTGGATGGTAAAGTGGTAAAGAATGAATTTGACGTGCAGTTTCTTGATCTATTGGGTCCAAAGATTGACGCTGATCTTGCACCAGCACTTAAACCAGCGAAACAGCCAAAGGACAAGCAGACAAAGGCAACGAAGCCAGAAGTTGCGAAGGAAGTAAGTTATATGTATTGCATATTTTTTTATTGTATTACAAGCTTAGGTTTTCCAAAGCAGCTTTATGCTGATACTTCATCTTTTGAGATTTTCTCTTACTCTATCTTATTCTATATTTTAACTCTTATTTCTTTTGTTATTTGCACTTCGATAAAATTATTATTATTAATATTTCTATTATTATTTACATATGTTGAAAAAATATTTTGAATGTTCATGTTCAACAGAAGATTGATAAATTTTCAGAACAGAAGGAAGCACTGAGCAGTGAGAAGGCAGGGGCGCAGACTATAAGCGAACTCATGAAGACCAAAGTTCACTTCCACAAGCCTGGGGAAAATTATAAGACTGACGGATACGTCGTGACACCAAATACGCATCATCTGCTGCAGAAACATTTGAAAGCCACTGGTGGCAAAGTGGTAACGAGATTCCCGCCGGAACCCAACGGGATTTTGCATATTGGGCATGCGAAGGCTATCAATATCAACTTCGGGTACGTATTATATCTTCTTTGGTCTCGAGAGTGAAATGTATGTACATTGTAAAAGAGATGAATCCCACAGATACGCTGCTGCTTACGACGGGCATTTGCTACTTGCGATACGACGACATCAATCCTGAAAAGGAAGAGGAAAAATTCTTCGTTGGTATACGGGATATGGTGGATTGGCTTGGTTACAAACTAGATGCGATTACACACTCGTCGGATTACTTCCAGCAACTGTACGACTGGGCCGTGGAGCTTATAAAGAAAGGTTTAGCCTACGTTTGTCATCAATCTAGTGAGGAAATGAAAGGTTTTAATCCTCCACGGAGTCCCTGGCGCGATGGACCCATCGAGGAGAGCCTGCGGCTGTTCAGTGTAATGAAAAATTTTTGTTTGAGCGTATTGTCCCCTCTTCTATAATTTATTACTATGGCTGCGTTTTACTTAACGCTCGCAACGCTCTTGAAATCATTTCATCCTTGTTTGTCAAATGTTAAACAAGGACAAATGATGACGCGAGCGTTTCGAGCATTAAGTGGAATGCAACCTATATATACATTTGCCTGTTTATTTGTCTTGAAATAATAGGATACGAAGGGTGGTATGTTGGAAGAAGGGGAAGCGACTTAGCGTATGAAAGTGACTTTGGAGGAAGGCAAGCAAGACTCTGTTGCGTACAGAATAAAATACTCGCCGCATGACCGAACCGGCGGCAAATGGTGCATTTATCCCACTTACGATTACACTCATTGCTTGTGCGACAGCATCGAGAATATCACTCATTTCCTCTACACAAAGGAGTTCCAATCACGAAGGTCATCTTATTATTGGCTGTGCAATTCCATGGACAATTATTGCCGTTCAGTGGAAATATGGCCGATTGAACGTCAATTATACTATAGTTTCCAAGAAGAAAATCGCTAAATTAATACAAGAAGGAATAGTGTCCGATTGGGATGATCTCAGGTACAGTGTAACGAATAATATCTTTATCGTATTAATGATAATTTCATACAAGGCCGATATATGTATGCAACAATTAGGTAGAAGCGGAAAGAGCCATACGGCCGAGATGTTGCAATAATATTCTTCATTTTTAATTTTTTAAATTTCTGGTATAGTGAACCGCGCGCCGATTGTTGGTCTTTACGAATGTAGTCATAACTTAAAGCTATCTATTAAATCGATATTCGATTTGATGATGCTTTACTAATTTTTGGTTTTATTGATGTGTCATCACCTTTTTTTTTTTTATAGATTGCTCACGTTAACTGCGCTACATAGACGTGGATTTCCGCCGGAAGCTATAAATAATTTTTGCGCTCAAATAGATGTAACTGGTGCACAAGCGACTGTCGATCCTGCAACATTGAAAACGGCTGTTACTGACGTTCTAAATCTCACCGCTCTCCCCGCATAACGTTATTACAACATAATCCGCATGAAAATTTACATAAACAAGTAAGAAAATCAGTGTAATAAATGTCTCATATTATGTATGATTAAATATTATAAAAATATTCAGGATTAATAAATATCTAAAAATAAATAAATATTGTTTTAGGCTTAAATACTTTTAATTCTTACAAAAAGGTAAGAATTAAATTATTCTGGTTTATGGTTGGACCAACAATCACAAGAGAAAACGAAGGTTACAATCAAAGAAAGAAAGAAGTCAACAATCATGGCCCAACCTCTTATAAGGGATATAGAGGGGTCAAGAGTAAATCAAATTGTCCGTAATCCAATTCGACTAAAATTGGAGGTTGTTGCAAGATACATAGAGCCTGAGTATGCCTGTCTAATGGCACTTGATGCTCTCACGCAGATAGACATTGTGATAACGTCAATCTGCTGGACCCTAAAATGGAGACCTGAGGATGTGCCTGTCTACCGTCTATCGTTAACAGAGGAACAACAGGCCAGATTAACCCGTTTAATGGCCTCATCGGTTTCGGATCACGTACTCATGTTCATAGGAATGGCGGGATTAATAGCAATGGCCGAGATTAAGCTCACGCAACCCAATGCCAAGTACATCTTTCTTTTATTCCAGTGGCAAGCACTATGTGCGACAACCAATATGGCCAACATATTTGAAAAGGAGATAGATTACGTCAAGCAAATGACTATTTTTCGTGCAATAGTAACCTGGCAGGCTTGGATTAGAACAAAGACCGAACTTCGTAGGACGCTTCTTAATCTAGTCCTCGAGGAGAACGATGAGAGGGAAGCTGTTGTAGTAGGGATGATTGATCGAGTAAGGATGATTCTAAAAGATTTTAACTTCAAGGTGCAAATCATGGAAGCATTCCCTATGACAGGGAGCAGTGCAGTTTTATTGCCAGCGATAGTGAGACAGGCAGTAGAACTGAGAAAGACCGTTTTAGCCCTCAAGGCACTGCACAAGGAAAAGTACCCCTACATCTGGGTGTTCCCTCTAGAGGGAGTGGATCGACTTCATCATCGCAATTATCCCGACCTTTTCTTTGCTGCTCTAAGTCTTGCAACAAAGGGCAGAGATCTGGGAGCAGTAGGCAGATGTATAATGTCTAATCTATCAACCACTATCCCCAGAGCAACTATCATAGAACAAATCAGCCAGCGCATAGAGATACAGCCACAACTGGATGAGGAAACTCAGAAGGGCTTGGAATACTTGGGACTGGATCCAACTCGCCTCTTGGAACAACGCGCTTCCACCCGACAACGAAGAGAAATTGAGGATGAGGATGAGAAAATAGAAGTGAAGGATGAGTATGAGGAAAGAGAAGTGAAGGATGAGTATGAGGAAAGAGAAGTGACGGATGAGGATGAGGAAAGAGAAGTGAAGGATGAGGACACGCCACCTCAGAAAAGGGTAGAACAGAACAGCCCGCAAGAGCACTTCTATTAAAACGAAGAACAATCTTTAATACGAAAGATTTATCTGACGAAACGTTTGCAAATAGGAAGAATAATAATTAAGGTTACCATGATGATTATTCTTTTAAATCCATAATTAAGAAATTCTTTTTATATATATATATAAATTTATATATATAATTATATATATAAATTTTTTTTATATATATAAATTATAGTTTATACGGACTGATTGTCATCGATTTCAATTGATGCTGATTTATTCAAACTGTTGTAAATAAATAATTTCTAACTTTGTAATATTTATCGTCTCCTACTTTAATAATTAATTTTATTCCAAATGTTATAAACCTTTGTTCAAAATAATGAATTATAACAAAAGTAATAAAACAAAAATTATATTCGTTCTATACACATTAACAAAATAAGGATTGTACTTGTCAATTAAATTAATCGGAGTTTGATCGAAAAATAAAGAATGGATTCCCAAGGATTCAATAAATAATTCTTTAATTAATTGATTGTGAGAAATTAATTATTAAAAATTAATTTCACAACTAATTGTTTAAAAAAGTAATTCTTAATAAATAACTGATTAATTCTTTGATGCGATTGAAAATATTTAATTTTCATTCGTCAGAGACCAATCCAGCTCGAGGAGACAGTATGTGCGCGGTGAGCTTAAAGCTAGCGCGACTCGTGGTGAGTTTTGAAGTAAGCTTAAGCTTCGTTTACGACGCGTTGGTGCGTACAGACCGTACAGTGTATGTATATACTTTGTAAATAACATGCTCTTTTAAAGCGCGACGCGATCCGTGCGGGCGTAAGTCAGGTGGGAAACGCGAAAATATCTTGGCGGAGATGATGTTCAGCGATGTCTGCCAACTGAATGAGAGGTAGCGCCGCAAAAATGACACCTAAACGGAAGGCAAGTGTATTTGCAGGTTATGGCATGTGAAGAGATGCGAACTTCTGCGCGTCGTCCTTACTCGCCGTCACGATGACTTGGTTCCTTGTTTTCCTGTTTTTTCTTCGTCAATTTGAAAATCATTGATTCTCCAATCTTTTCGTCTTAAGAAAAAAAAATCCTAGTTCTCTTCATATAAGGTATCATATATAAGGTGTTAAGATATCATACACAACCTTGGCCATAGATACAAAATATCTTACAAATTGAAATGTTTTTATATCTGACGAAAAGTAAATTAAAAAACTTTATAGAAAAATAATGTTTTTGTAATAATTTTAATATTTTGTTAATTCTTTAGCCTCTATTACCGCCTTTTCTGAATTCAATGAATAAGGGTGCTATATATTTACGGATGAAATGTACAACACTACGTCATTTTACAGACGACCAGTTCGGAATCCACATCGTCGAGCAGCTCGGGCTCCTCGTCGAGCAGCTCGTCGAGCTCGGGCAGTGAGTCCAGCTCGTCCGATTCGGAGAACTCCAGCAGTTCCGCCAACAGTCAAAAGGTGTCCGATGCAGAAAGAACCAAGAAAAAGGTGCCGTTCCCGGTCACCCGTCATGTCAAGTCCAAGGCCGAAACAGCGGCGGTGCCGCCTCTGGAGAATAAGAGTAAGGACAGGCAGCCACCGAAGCCCAGATCGTCGGCGTACTCGTCCGAGTCCGAGGAGTCGCCCAGCAAAGCGAAGTCGCCGCAAAAGCGGAAGCCACCGGCTAAACCGAAAGCCACCGCTACCGTGGCACCAGTTGTCAAGACGCAGAGATCTCCCACAAAGCCAGCGCCTGCGTCGGGACAGCACAAAGCTGCACCCGTTTCAAAATCTGCCAATGCCAAGCCTAATAAGTTTTCTAGTGAGTTCGCCATTCGGATTTTGTTTAAATATTTTATGTTCCATTTAATAAAATATGTTTTTGTGCAACTAAGGCCTGTTTGCATGTTATTTTGACTTTAAGTGAGGTTTAAAAATCTGTCTTATCTTTCTTTAAAATCTTGAAAGAGAAAGAGAGAGAAAAAGAGAGTTTTAAGCCTTGCTTAAAATCAAATTAATGTTAGTTCAAAGTTTATTTTTCAATAGTGGAATAAGTTTAGCCTATTTGAACAAAATGAATCTCGGTGCCTAATATTTTTGCGTGAATTTATATACATTTTTTAGTTCATGTAAACTGCTTCGTACAATATTATTAAATTGTTTGTCAGTTTATTTCGTGACATTACGACTCCAGCTTTAATTTAGAATTGTGGATTTTACTTGATGTTCGCAACGCTCGTGAGCATCATTTGACCTTGTTTAGCATTTGATTCAAGAGCGTTGGAAGCGCCAAGTGGAACGCATAGATTTACTCTATTGTTAGCCGTGTATTTACATATTCAATTTCCCTTGTTACTACACATATGTTTCGAAAACAATAGATATTTGACTATCGATATTTTCAGGTTCCACGAGCGCCAACGGTAAACCTCCCGAGAAATCCGGGAAAACGATGGAACCGGTTCAGAAGAAATTGAAGAAAAGTATATTCAGCCCGGAAAATAGCAGCGAAAGTGACAGCGGCGTTTCGGCGAAAATTAGTGCAATAAAGGCAACAAGCTCTGCAAAATGTTCCAAAAATCCACCGGCCAAAGCGAAATTGAGCGACACCAAGCAAAAACCCGCAGCAGCAAGTAGACCCGGTAAATAATTCTGCCTCACTTATACATATTAAGAAACACAAATATTTTGACTTAAATTAAATATAATGTAACTTTTAAATTGTTAAATATAACTTCGACACGCTATTTTCTTACGTTTATCATTTTCTGTAGTCGCGAAGCCTGTGCAACCACAGAAGTCGGACAGTTCGGCGAGTTCAAAGAGCTCCGGCGGCTCGGCGTCTTCGGGCAGCTCGGACAGCAGTTCCGACTCGGAGTCGTCCGAAAGCGTCACCAGCTCTCAGCTTCAACCGAAAAAGAAGGAGACGCAATCTAGTGCACTGACGAGTAGTGCTGTAACGAGTGTGCCGCCTAAGAGGCCCTCGGCGACAGTCGCCCCGGTAAAACCGCAGAAAGCAGTTACGAGACGGCAAGGTTTGTTAAATTCCTTTGCCAGATGCGTTGATTAAAGAAGAAGAAAGGTATGATTTTTCTTAATCATTTCGTTAAACAGGTGCTTTAAAGAGCGACAACGATGGAGATGCATCCGCGAGTGAGAAGGACATGGACGACCGCGAAGCGTCGTCTTCGAAAACGATGGCGAAAGGCAAGCGGAAGCTGCAAACGCGCAAAGGAAGTAAATTGCTCCAGCTACAAGCGAAGGCGGACAGCGATTCCGAGTCTGATACAGGTATAGGGGTATCTCGATAAAAGTTTCATACTAGTTTGATTATTATTATTTTTTTTTTTTTTTAATTGATTTTATCCTAATTTCAAGTTCTTTTGCTCTCAGCAATGATTTTCTATAAAAATTACATCTTATTCACAGGTTTCTATAGAATACCCTAGATCGCTAGCTCCGAGAAATGAAGCGAAGCCGAGTAACTCAGGAGAGGGGATAGTGGCTATCTTTACTTAGTGATGAATTACATTCCAAAACGTCAGTCAAAAGTTTAACCTATATTATTAAATGCACAGTAATGCTACTTCATGAAGTACTGCTTGTGATCACTGGGTACAAGTATGGCGTCCCGGCTTCAATTCAACTGACAAACTATAGTACGTTAGCGATCTAGCTATTCTATAGAAATCTGATCTTACTACACACTCATTTTTTATTCGAGTTTTTTTTTTGCTCATGATGGTACCACAATATTCTGGTAAAAATACGATAGCATACGAGTGTACTCGTAAATTGCACTAATTCTGATTCGTTGAGAGTAGCTGAGAGCAAGAGGAGCGCGAGCAAATCGCCCGTCAAACGCGCCGGGCCGTCCGCTGCCGCCAGACAATCCTCCGGATCCGGTAGATCAACGCAGAACAGTAGTGCCTCCAATACTACAAGTAGCAGAAATCAGGCGTCTTACACTCGAGCGCGAGCAGCGAAGGAGCGTGAGTGCCCGCTGGCTGCGTCCTGCGATTCGCGGGGTCACCTCTCCGGAAAGCTCGATTCGCACTTTACTCTGGAAGCGTGCCCGCTGTATCACAATACCACGCCCCAGGCTTGTGTGTAAGTTGCATTCCGGATTCTCCGGTGGTTGAGATTGATAGTGATGTTAACCTTCAAATGGCACACTTCTTTCGAGCGTCCACTAATGGAACACTGGTGCCGCGATTATCCAGCGAATAGCCGCGACAGATACTTTGTGAAAATGTCAACATGTCAAAAATTTTCGCGGTGCGAATTCGCACTCTTGTATTATTTGAAGATTAAATTAAATTGAAAGACACATGTGTTGATGGCAATTACATAAAATGATACTGGCTTTTCCAGAGAGTTCCATAAAGAGAGAAAGAAACGGGAGGACGAACGTAAGAAGGCGATAATGAATCTAGCCAAGAAACCCAAGGGCGTTCATCAAACTACCGAGCAACGCAATTATCAGCTTAAAGTGCGAGAGATGAGGAACAAATGGAAGGGTAACACCGGCGACGGTAATGAAAGCGACAGCGGCGGTGAATTGCAGGGGAACGAAAAGGACAAGCAGCCCCGGCTGAACAATCTCACACCTGATTATGACTTGAAACTGTTTATGGAAGCCCAGGCGATAGCCAGTGAAAAAGTCGTAAGTATTCAATTTATATCGCGAGTAATATAATATTACATCACAAATAATTGATATCTAATTAGAATTTAAATTGTTATTTTTATTATTTATTATAAATATAAATTTTAATTTTGATATAACGTTTTTTTTCAAGTGTATACAACTGCGTTGATAGAAAAATAACACTAAAGTCTTTAGGATTGATTTCCTTTCATTACCTCAAAAATACCCATTTTTGACTTGTCATTTTTCTATCAACGCAGCGATATTGCGCTTTTCTGCTATACATGAATGCATATTTTACATTTAAGGAAAAGGAGTTGCAAGAATTGGACTACGATGGAGAAGGTAGAAACGGTGGTGGCACCAGGGTCGTGGAAATGGGAAAATGGGAAATGGAAGTTTGGTATCAAAGCCCATATCCCGAGGAATATAGCCGTGCCCCGAAGCTTTATCTTTGCGAGTATTGCCTGAGGTATGCGAAAAGCCGTCAAGTTTTGAGGAGACATCGAGAAAAGTGTTTGTGGAGGCATCCACCAGGACACGAAGTATACAGGTAAGCATATTCCTCGTAAGCATACATAGATAAACTCACGTTTTATATCACAAGACATTTTTAAAGATAAAACAAGATAATTTTTTAAATAAATATCTACGAAATATCAGCGAATATAAAGATTAAAGGATATTAACAATAAATAATTCAATTTCTCTCTTTAATATTTCTTTTTATAATATTTCGGAATACATTTTTTGGCTAAAGTTATGCAACGTTTATAATACAGATGATCTGTGCGATCCAAGTTATCAGCATGTCTCATTTGTCGTTTTACAGAAAGGACAAGATAGGCGTATGGGAAGTGGACGGTAAGCGATATAAGCAGTATTGTCAGAATCTCTGCCTGCTGGCGAAATTCTTTCTGGATCATAAAACGTTATACTACGATGTCGAGCCGTTTCTTTTCTACGTCATGACGATCGGCGATTCTGAGGGCTGTCACACCGTCGGTTACTTCAGCAAAGTGAGTACATGTCTACCCAATGAAATTCACCATATCGAATTTTCGGTGTTCGATTCGTGTGGAAATATTTCGTTAAATTGTTCCGCGTTGTTGTCTCTCTCGAATGTCGAGATTCTAACTGTATAAGAACATCGCGCCGTAACGAACGCGCTCTCGCGAAGCCCCCGAAGGCATCGAAAGTCTCCCGTCAATCCGAAATACGACGGAGCCCCGACGTGCTCCATCGTTTGCTCTACAGTGTCTACACGATCCCGGGACTTTCTTTCCGCGGCTTAGCCGGCTCCCAGCCACCCTCCCCCTCCCCCTTCCCGTCGCCCCTCGTAATGGCATCCACGTAGCGTGCACGGATTACGCGAACAAGGGTGCGCCTCGTAGAGAAGAGGGTGTCTCGTATCTCTGACCTTTCTTCACTCCCTCCTCTCCCCTTCCCTCTCTCCTCTTCTCACCTCCCTCTCGTCGCCGCCGCCGCCAGACCTGGCGTACGCGTACACACGTTGCCCCCGAGGAGAGCGGAGCGTGGGTGGGAAACCACGCACGCCTATTTACCGCGGAACACAGCATCGCCGGGAGTCTCGAAATCTTTACCGACGTTCAACGACCTCTGACCCTGGCAAGACGCGCCGCCAATCCGCGCCTCCGCTCCCCCCCGGCTCTATCCAACCCCTTTCCTCTCTATCTCCTTTCCCCGTTCCCTCTTCCTTCCGTGAGGACGTGGCGAAAATTTTCTCCGCGGACTCGACCTTTTCCCTCGTCCTCCCTAATTCCTTTGTCTCTCGCCCGGGGGGGACGTCTATCCCTCCGCGCGACCGGCGATCCGTCTCCGTCTCGAGAAACTTCCTTTCTTCTATTTCTCTCTCTCTCTCTTTTTCTTTCTCTCTGTTCTACAGAGAAAGAAATCCCCGTCCGATGAACGCGGAGCGAGATGAAAGGGTGGATTATCCGTTCTACAAATTGTTGACGCCAGCGTCTTGACGAGCGGACCGTTTTGTCAGACCTTCAGCACTTGTCGTTCAATCGACTCGATTGTCTCATTTCGTTCTATTATACAGGGCATCGTACTATCCCGCGGACTCTCTGACCAACTTCGGAGTCGATGTCCCCTCGGAGAGGGAGAGACTCGAGGCGCGCTTATAGTCGTTATAGTTCGATAATTAGCCATTCCGCAAATCGGCTGAAGAATGCGTCGTCAGAAAAGTGATTAAAGTGGGACATAGAATGTTTTTGATCGATTTTTTTTCTCTTTGACTCATCGCTTCTGAACGAATGGAGTGTCGCAAGTAAATTTAGAAATTTTTCGTTTCTTACTTTTTCGCAGCCGGAAATTCAATTTCAGTAATTTTCATTCGTCGCGTTTATTGAGGCGCGTTTAATTGATAAAAAGTAAAAGAATCTCAGAGACGATCAGTAAAAAGCTTGTGTCAGACCACGCATTGGAGATTGAGAATTGCGAATTACAGATTAAAAAATTCAACTAATTAATACAAAACGGATTAAAACTGAAATCTGATTGGTCAAATTGTAATCTTCAATTCGCAAATCTCAATCTTCAGTGCGTAATCTAAATTCTAAAGTATACGAGCTTAATTGGCTCGATTGACGTACTTTTGCATTGCGATGCGAATTCATGCAATCGACTTGTGCGCAATCGATCGAAGACGTCACGCTTTGACAGCACAAATTGCATGAAACATCTAATCTTTTATCGTTACCGCCGAGGGTGTCGAATCGCGTTATGTCCCGCGTACAAGAGGGCGTGTCCCGACCTCCGTGAAATATTCAGTTAAGTCCCCGAAGTATTCCCTTCGTTCAGAATTACATCGTGGCATACGTGAGCATCTCCTCTCTCTCTTTCTCTCTTTCTGTAAATCTCGTATACGAGCCACTTACCCCTCAATCTAAAATTATGTTTCAACTTTAAATGTCAGTTTCAACGAGGATATAATTGGTGATGCCTTTAAGCGGGACCGTTCCGAATCTCGAAATAATCGCGTCGTGCGTCACACTCTTTGATCAACTTTCGGATAAGATGCCCCCTTAAATCGGGAACAATGCCCTCTGTCGTATCTATACCTCGAGATCCAGGACAGAGGTATATATATGTAATTGCGGGCACACGTTACACGCTCGCGCTCGCGCGCGCGCACGCGCGCGGATACGGATCCCTTTACCTGCGAAAATAGACTGACATTGGTTCCCGTTTCACGGGTATTAATATCTATTAATATCGACGGCGATCGCGTCCCGACGCATCTCCTCTGCCGGCCGACTGGCAAATTATGTTACACTCCGTATAAAAGGGCGTAACTCGCTTCCTGCATCCGCAGCGGTGGCAGGCAGCGGCGGGTGGTGGCGGCGGCGGCGGCGGTGGCGGCGCGAAGTCAAAATCTTTATAGACGTTCAATGACCCCGACCCTGGCCAGACGGTCGCAGGGTAACGCCGGCGGTGGCGGTGGCGGCGGCGGTGGTGGTAGTGGTAGTAGTAGTAGTGGTGGTGGTGGCGACGGCCGGGACACGAGGGATGAAGGGTGCGAGCGAGAGAGAGAGAGAGAGGAGCGCGGTGCGAGAGAGGGATGAGGGTGGCCCTGCTGCTGGCGTACGTACGCTATGCACGCTCGCTTCAGTAGACCAGGTGGAGAGAGGAGGGTGGTGGCGCAATGGGGCCAGGGGAGGAGGGTGGTCGGGGCGGCTGGGTGGTTTAGGCGGTTGGCCGATGGCGGGTGGCCCCGGAGAGGTGGTAGTCGCTGCCGCGGAAGGGGTTGTGCCGACGGTTGCGGCGGCGGGTGTCGGCGCAGGAGGGGAAGGAGGGCGTCGCCTGCCGCGTCGGGTCGTCAACCTTTCTGCGGCACTGCGACGTCGTCGGGGTCGTTATTATTTCCTCCTCTCTTCCCTCCCTCCCCCCTCCCGCTCCTCTTCCCCGCTCTCCTTCTCTCATCCTCCTTCTGCATGGGTCCCAGCGTGTCTTTGCACGCTCTAGTCGTCGTCTCTCCATCGCTCTCCTTTCCCCCGTCCTTCCGGTACCACCTTCTTCGAGGTGGCGCGTGTTGTTCTCCTCCTCCCGCGTCTTCTCCCCCCCTGTGTGTGTGTGTGTGTGTTCCGTCCTTTCCGTTCGGCTCGTCTTAACACGCTCCTTCGGCGCTACCCTCCGGTGCTTTCGATCCATCTTCGTATCCTTTCCTCGTTCGTTCGTTCGTTCGCTCGTTCGCTCGCTCGCACGGGCTTCCGAGGTCGCGCGAAGATCTCTCGCCTTCAACGATCGCTCATGCGTGTACACTCGTTTTCCCTCTTTCTCTCCCGCTTTTCTCCACCTCGGATATAAGGTAAGCAGTTCGCGCGCGCGGCGGTGCAGCGTCTTTTATCTTCACATTCTACTTGTCTTCTTACACAAGCTTCTTGTCTCCTCCTTTCTCGATCCATCTCCTCTTGTCGCACGCGCGTAACTCTCGCAATAATCATTCACGCGAGAGCTTGCCCGATTACTCTTCATATTCTTCATATCGCCTTAGCGTGTTCAAAATATTAACGTTATGATAATATTAATGAGTTTAAAGTATAACGTAAATATATTGACCGTTTCGAACGCCATTCGGCTAACGAGGAATTTGTTGTCAACGCCGACCCGACCGACGTGAGACTCGGACGCTTACCGCTAAACTCGAGGCGGATATCTGAGCCTCTTTACATCCACGATTACACCGTCCTCCGTCGGTCGTCCCGTTCTCCTCCTTCACCGATCTTTCTAATACGACACCGCCGCTCGATCGCGGTGACTATCGGAGTCGATATTGAATTTCCAAGCGCGTCCGCCTGTCTTTGAGCGCCCGCAACGTTCCACCGACCGGTTTCGCTCGCTCGGCTTCAACCCCTCCGTTCCCCGCGTGTGCTCGCGTTTCCTCGCGTCGAATTTCATCCCTCTCACTCCGCGCACTCGCTTTTCCATCATTCTCGCCGCCGTCGCTGCCGCCGCCGTCGCGATAAACTGCAATGTCGCCGTCTCACCTTGAACCGTTGCGGAACAGCTATACCATCATCTCGAGTGGCGAGATCACCCGAGATTTCTCAGAGTGGCCGAAACAGTAGGAATATATATTGCTCAACTTCCCTCTCCCGCTCCTTTCCGTCGAATAGTCTCTCTCTTTGAGTGGTAGAAATCGCCGGGGAATCGCGAGCGGACCACGCTTCGCGACATCCGGACCCTGGATTTCATTGACCATAACCGGCGTGGGTGTGGATTAGCCGGGGGATGGTATCATTCCGCCGTCATCCCCGCCGGTCTCCGGATTACGAGCTGTTCGTCTTCCTCCCGATCCCTGCGGACGCAAGGAGAATGACGGAGTTTACACAGCTGGCCGGCGGGGAAAGACGGCCGTTTCTCGAGGATGAATTCAGTCTCAACAGTCTTGCTCTATAGCATCTTTTCTTTTCTTGCACGACTGGAAAATCACGCAATTATTTTCAATTTATATATAAGTATAACGAAAGAACGACGATATTTTATTACGCGCCTCGAGATCGGAGTCTCTTCCGGGCGACTAATAAGAGTGCCTGCAGGAATCAAACGCACAGGCTGCAATCACAATCTACTCGCGCAGGATATATATAGTTATATACTAATGACAACGTCGTTCAGTCCAGCGACTCGAAGGTATGTAGGTACGTACCTCCGGATTCAAGCTTCTGTTCTCGATTTTACACTCTCGGGAGTCTTTCTTATATAAAGATACATAGAAACGACGCAATTTAAATCCCCCAACATAGTTCAGAATCATCGTTCGTCACAAGTCCCGCATCATCTCTGTCGTAAAAGTTGTCCGATTCTCCGCCCGCCCTCCCCCCCTCTTCCTCCTCCTCCTCGTCGTAACTTGACCTTGTGACTATTCGAACCATTTCGACATTTTAAACGCGACGCGGTCGTTGACCTCCCCGGATAACTCGGTCGTTGACCTTGAGCCATCTCTGGCCGTTGACCTCGCGGGTGCGTCGCGGCCGTCGACCTTCGGCCGGGGTGCCGACGTTGAACTTGGGTAATCGCGCTCTTCACCTTGAACGGTGCGAAATCGGCCGTTCTGCGGATTTATCAAGGATTTATTCCGTCCGTCGTCGATTTCCGTCGCCGCCGTGTGTCGTGCAGTATACGCGGCGCTCCCTCGCCGCGCGCGTTAACCGCGCATCTCGCACTCCTCGCTCCGCGAAGGTGCAGGAATTCCTGATCGAGCCCAAGGCAGCCGAGCAGAAATTAAGAGGGTCGGATCGCGGCGTGAACGTTTACAGCTTCCGCCGTGTTTACTGAGACATGAAGACGAGAGCTTGTTCTTCCGCCATTCTCGAGGCCTCTTCCCGGCGTCTCCCCCGCGCGCCAGCGTCTATTTGTTCGCAGCACGAGATAATGCGCTTCTTACGCGGCTGCCGCGAGTAGGGATAATTGGGCCGAAGGCCGTTGCCGATGAGCGTCAAGTATCTTGGAACGGAATTTTGACGTTAATAAACTGAACGGACGAACGAATTTTTAGAAGATATAATGTCAGATATATTGAGACTCGCCAGGGAATCGATAAGAGAAAGATTATTAAGATACAATTCTTGATAAAGAATCCAAATAATTTAATCCCTTAGCTGTGGCATGCAAGGGGCTTGCCGATAAGTAAGACGGAAATGCACTGCAATGCAATTACGATATATCTATCCGATTTACTATCTCCGTATTAATCTACATGTATCTATATGTGGAGAAACGAGATCAAATATTAATGGCAGAGACTCGATTATTTATTTAAAACTTTATATGTTTCTTCTGTAAATGTCTCGGCTCGCGACGGGGCGGAGGTATATATACGGCGCGTTTGCTGTAAAAATATAATTACGCGTTTCAATCATAATAAATTCACGTCCGGATTTCCAATCGAATTCGAGTCTTAAAATGAGTCTAAACATACCCCCATCGCGAGACCACTGTATTTGCGATTGCGCCTTTGCCCGAAATATCAGCCGCGCCGCGGCTGCAGCGCGCGCGACTGTGCGGTTTTTAATCGGGCTGTATAATTAAAAATCGTGCTCGATTGGATATCCCGAAAAGGCGAAACGCGTGTCACACGAGATCCAGGCGGAAACCGGTTCTGGGGGCCGACAAGTCCCCCCCCCCCCACTCCCCCCAGGTGCGAAGGTGCCCGTTTTCCGATCCTGAAATCCTTGCATCGTCCCGCGTTGACCGAGGACGCGCGCAGCATGCGCGACGCTTCTTGCGAGTAGAAGAAAAATTTTGATAGTTCACTCCCCTAATCCCCGGATTCGTTGACGAGTATCGAATAATCGCCGTTGTAATCGAGAGAGAGGTTCTCGTTTATCTTTTAATCATAGATATCTAATCATAGTTCTTACTGCGTCTCTATGCTTTTAATATTGCCGGGCTTATAATAACCGGGAAGACATATCGGGCACACCTATATTAAGTCCAGTATTCGTGCTGCAACATTCATTTTCGGTCGAACCGTGTTTATCTTTCCTTTTCTAATTTCTTTTATTGTACGAAGATAGCTCTCGATCGTCGTGTGACCTACAAATCGTTAAGTATTTAGTACAATTTAATAATGTAATCTAAATACAGCTGAAATATTCTGTGCTACATAAATAACTGGTTCGTTTTTTACATTGTCAGCACATTTTCTATCTTTTCTATTTTTATTTTTCCAATTCTTTTCCCATTACTCTATCCTTAAAATTTTAACCCACTATACTATTAAAAATATATATACTATAAAATATATATAATATATATATATTTAAAAAATATATAAAATTTTGTGTGTATTTTTGTATACAATAAAAAATATATTTTTAAATATTAACAAAATCTATGATGAGCCAGAAATGAATGATGCATGAGTAACGCGCGTATATTTTTATGTGTTCCAACATCAATTTCTTAATTTTATTCACAAACTTATATCTGTAATTTACTTTCGAAATACGACAACATCGATACATAAGAAATTTCGCGACGTAACAAACGTCACGAAGGGACGAACGAGTGAATCGAGTCGCAACTCGGGTTCCAGCGACTGCTCGGCCAGACGGTCCCGGGCATTCGACTCTCAGGAAGAGAGCGGCAGGAGTGTGCGGGAAGCACACGAGTAAACGAGACGACGGCGTATCCTCTTACGCAGGTATTCTAGACGGTGTAACCAGTGCGAAGGGGATAGAGAAAAAAAAATAGGAGGACGACGACTGTCTCGGCGAGACGTGCATGTGTCGAATACCGGTAGCCGCGCACGCTGTTGCCTACGTACGATCTTTAAGTTAACGATCGTAAGAACGAGGAGAGATCGGGTAGGTCCTGACAAAGTTCTCGAAGAGAGAATCCCGTCACGGACGGGACTTAGGAAAAATTGGGAAGACCATCGTCCAAGTCGAAGAAGGAGCACGGAGTATCCGTGTAACGCCTGAACGCGAAAAAAGAGAGTCGACGACGCAGAAACGGAGATCCCACGCGATTTTCCGAGACTATCGATCGCCTCTCTCGTTAAAAAAACGTATAGAGGCTTCGCGAGCGCGCGCGCGCGCGCGAGAAAGAGAGAGAGAGGGTAAAGGAAGAATCCTCCCGTTCCTCGCGCGCGCGAATTTTCATTCGCCCGATAAAACCCGGGGGTCTGCTCATTCGCAGCTGCGATACTACTTGCGTGCTATCTGAGTAAATTCGAGCCGGAGCAATATTTGTGCGTCTATGTGTACTCGCATTCGAAACGCAAGCACGGCGCGGTATTATTTTTCCTGCATCAACGAGATACCTGTTCCCGACGGAGAGGGTGAGAGAGAGAGGGGGGGGGGAGAGAAAGATGGATATTCTTCTCGACGTGGGAGTTCGGTGAAATTCAATCCTCGTCCAGATAGGGACGGCGATAACGAAAGAAAATAAGCGTCGAATAAAAGCGTTGTCGATACATCGCGAACTGTATAGCCGAAACTACTCGATCGCAGATTAGAGCTATAAATTAATTGCACCTTCATCGCTAATTTATTCCGAGCGACGTAATTCACGCAGTAATATATAATAATTCCAAAGTAATCATAAATCATAATAATTAATGAAAGCGCACGCAGCAACGAGAACTTCCGATCGATCGTCCACTTGAAATTTTAGTCTTTGCAAAATTTTCGTCGCAGACTCATATACTTGAAATTTAAGGCCCGGTTAATTTTACAAATGTAAAATCAACTTTAATCTCAGTTTAACTTACTGCACACGGAGAGAATTTTATTTTAAAGTTTACCCTGAAAATCATGTTAATCGTGGGACAACATAGTATTTCGACGAATTTTATGTGATTTTTGCACTATAATTTTCTTTAATATGCACTACAACAAATTTATTGTAGTGCACAGTAAAAAAACAGAGAAAATCACATAAAATTATCGAAATATATGTTGTCCCACGATTAACATAATTTTGAGGGTAAATTTTAAAAGGAAATTCTCTCCACGTGTGTTTATCACTTTTTAATTAATAGATTAGAGAAAGATAAAGCGAGTTGAATTTCGAGATTTAAATTGAGTTAACCGTGAATTGTGAAACCGGACCTAAAATGTTAAACATTGTTAACGAAGTTTTTAACATAAAAATATATAAAATATATAAATAATAATTACCGTGCGACAATCAAATCGCCATCGCGATACGGAAATGAATGTAAATCTAAATTTTCGCGAAAGTATCAGATCCATTGCGCCTGCCAGCCAATCGGGGATCCCGGTGGTCGCAGAACGTGAAAGTCGCGAGATAAAACACCGACAGGATGTTTCCACTTTGGGCGGGAAAGGGCGTGAAAAATCGGCGGACGCGGTTTCCGTGGAAACGCGACGATCCACGGTCGCTCAGGGCTCATTTGCCTAACTTCCGGCGGTGCGCCAGTTAGCCCGTCACGGACGGCTCCGCGCGTTATATATCCTGAATAATGCATAGGAAAGCGGTGGAGCGAGAAGGAGGGCGCGGAAGGACGAGAAAGGAAGAGAGAAGAGCGGGCGACGAAGAAGACGGGGGAAGAAGATTAAGGGAGAGGAGAGAGAGAGAGAGAGAGAGAGAGAGAGAGAGAATCTGGTCGACGTACCTGCGCCCTTCACTCGAGCGGTTTGGACCTGTGAAGGGTCCGACGAGAGAAAACCGTCCGGCGTATATATAATATAATAAATAGACAGACGGGGGTCCCTCTCAGTCGGGCATTTATATCCCGCGCTTTATGCCGGGGCCGGAGAGAGGAGAGGCGAGTGGCGGGAAAAAGGCGAGGTAGACCGAAATCCTTGGTCCACGTCTGAGCCTCTTGTTGGCTGAAAGACGATTGGCGAGAGCACGATGAACATTCGTCGGGAGCAAAAATTTATACCAATCGAGATGACCGGAATACCTATAAAATTAGCTTTCATGATTTCGTTATTCTGCCTCTAATTTGGAGTAGATAACGTTAGGATCAATGCGCATTGTGCATCAGATGTAGCGGTCGCTCGGTTGGGTTTCTCGCGCATTCGTTAAAAGCTTCCCTCTTGTTCCGCACGGACGATTGCACCAGCCTTGACAGGAAGATCGATCGCGGCGATCGGAAGTATCCCTTCTCGCAATTTCATAATCCGACGGACGGAGTCACGGAGGAGCAGAATGTCGGGAATTCTTCGAGAAGCTCTCCCCCCAGGAGCGAGTCCTCTCTCTCAGGGACTCGGAAGGAGCGGCGATCAGCGCGGGGGAGGAAAGAAGGACGAGGAGGCCGACAGGGGGAGGAGGAGGAGGATTTTCCAGGAGACGACGAGAGCTCCCGAGGCTCCGAAGGAAGGAAGAACAGACGGAGAGCCTCCCGGACGGACGGAAGAAAAGGATCGGAGTGCGGGAAGAAGGGTCGGCCGCGCAGGGAACCACCACCGCAAAAGGGAGGAAGCGAAAAGGATGAAAGAGACGGCGGTGGTAGACGAGACGAGACGGGCAGACGGGCGGGCGGGGTACGAGGGTGAGAAGGACGAAGGACACGAGGGTCGGGCAATTTTCCTTAAAAATATCCCGCAGACGGTGGCCCCCCCGAGAGAGCGAGAGGGCGAGGAGAGACGGCTAAGGGCGGCTGCTGGGGAATTGCAGGCAGGCAAGCAGGCAGGGATAAGGGAACACGGAGGGGGGGGGGAGGAGGGGAATGACGTAGGGTAGTACCGTCAGAGAGAGAGTAGTACGCGTAGTAGTAGTAGGAGATCGTCGATACTATACGCGCCTCGCTTCGTTGGGAAGAGGTTGGGGTAGGCTCGCCCTCCGCCGCCATCCGTTCAACTCTCTAGCCATCCCCTATTCCCTTATCCGCCCCCGCGTCCTTCCTCTCGCGCTCTCTCGCACTCTCTCTCTCTCTCTCTCTCTCTCTCTCTCTTCCTCTCTGTCTCAATTTCTCTCTCTCGCGCTCATTCTCTGCCGGTCTCTCAGTCTCTCTTAACCGGCAAAACCTCGCCCCGACTGGGGTCGATCGATGCCAGACAGTACTGCTGTTCGCGCGACCAAATCCCGCCGAATGTACATCCACAAGAGTGTTCCCTGCGATCTCTCCCCCCTTTTCTCCGTTCCCGACGACGTTCTTTGACGACAGCTCTGTTCTGACCCCGTCCCCTCCCCTCTCCCCCGTGGAGAAAGAAGTCCACGTTGGCATACTTATCGGGATCTCGGCGGCGCAATTATAATGCCCCCGTCGATAGGAATCTGGGATTTGGATATACTCTCTCCCGTGCACAGTCGCTGATTCGAACGTTTACGCTAACGATTACGATAACGACGCGAGAAATTTCGGGGACGTCGTCCCATTCTCCTTTCTCACGGAAGGAAAATCCGCGTGCACTCCCCCGTTCCTCGTTACGTCCCCGTGACGTGTGTACGTAAATCGTGTGCGTGAATGGAGTTAAAGCGCCCACACATGGGCGGCGGTGAGTGGCTCGTCTGCAGAATTAATGGACTCCGGACTGCCTCAATGATCAGCTATCGATCGGCTCGCCAGATTTTCACAGTCTTGAGTCATCTCCCGACTCAACTGTAGAGCCGGCCGGTTCCCGCGGATATTAAATATTAAATGTTACATGAACACATTTTCTTCGAGTATCATAAAATAAACGAAATTTGAGATCTCAGCAAAGAAACGTAAAAGATAATAAAGTTTAGGGTGTGTTCTGGAAAAACACACCCTATATGAACTTTATTATCTTACACGTTTGTCGTTGGTTTGCGACAAACTTTTATAGGAACGATAGATCTCATTAAATCGAACAATTTTTGTTAAGAAGTAATCATATCCGGTGAAATTTCTTTAAGATCTCCTTAGGCATTGTCGAACATTGTTGTATCTCGATTTTTTCCCATGAGAGCATGTCAAAAGTTTAGTGTACTCGATCCCACTCGATACCCAAAATGAGCTCATTAACAGAAAAAAACTTTTAAAATTTTTCAGAGGATGCGTGTCAGTCAATGCATCGTAGATGCAATGCTTGTAATGAGATTGCAGGTCGCCATTTTGAACATTGGTTGTACTAAAGTAAACAAAATAAAATTTTAAAAATATTTTTATATTGTAATGTATCTTTTTTTTTAATTCATTCTAAATCCTATAGAAATCAAACAGCGTTCAATAATTAGTTAAAAATTACAACTGATGCCTTAGCGTCTTAAAGAGGCGTCGCCAAACATAGGTTACTTAATAAAAATTGTACAAGTTATCGAGATTTAGCGCCTCTTTAAGTTTTGTCGCAACTTCCTAAAAATACTCCTATATATAAGGTAAACGTATCAATGGCTGAACATGTATCTATATATCTGAACACGTACACAAAATTTATTAACCTCAAATACTTTTTTTATTATAATATCAAAATTTAATTGTAAAAATATTTAAAGATTACAATTAAATTATAATATTATGAAAAAAATCACTTAAAAATAAATTTTTATGTACTTGTTCAGCTATAGATACACGTTCAGCCACTGATACGTTTACCTTACATCGCCATACACATTTGTTAGTCTCATTATTTCTTTCGTACAGTGATTGATACGATCGAGTAGGCAATTATTCAGAATCTGTCTTTTACCATTTTACTGGATGTCGTCGAGCGCGCACATTATTGAAACTTGCGAAAGTCTCGAGGGGGAGAGAGGCGGCTAAGAGCATCATCTCGCGGCGGCTCGGATCGAGCGAACTTGGACGGTTTTTTCCGTTCTTTTTTCCGAATGGACCACCGGATCGATGGCCGCCGTCTATACAAGGTGTCTCGAAAGAAGAAGAGAAAATCGTAAGGCGTACGAGTTCTTGTATCTGCTGAGTCGTGTCGGTCACGTTTTTATTTTTGCGTTCCTTTTTTCCATTTGTGTACCTTTCGCAACGTGCGACGAAGGAATCGGCACGGTCAGTTGTAACAGCGGGAGAAAAAAAAGGGAAAACGAGAAACGGCAGTAATTGATAGATCTCTTCTGTTTCCGCGGATCCGACAAAAGAGTACGGTCAGGTAATAATGGTTCCGGGCACAGGATTTGGGAAGGACCGGGAGTGCGCAACGAACATAAGCCGAAGCCATAGTTCGACCGTCCGTTTTTTTTTCGAAATCCAGTGGCCTAACCGTCTGTGAGACGGCGCCGCCCATTGTCTGCGCAAGAATTTTTCTCTTGACGTGCCGGACCATATGTACCATATATATATATTGTAATCCCTCGGCAAGCCCCGTGATAATTTCCCGGCCTCGCCGCCGCGCCGCAAGCCCGCAAATTCGCCGAACAATTTCTCCGCAGTGACGAGAGAGAGCGTTGGAGGCATTGAAGCGCCACTTATAATACAATTCATTCACCTTCCCGTCCCGCAAACGGTATATCACATACATTGTAAAATTAATCGGGCTTTAATGAACTCGCGAGAGGCCACGTGTCGGGTAGTTGCGTCTCTACACGGTGTCCCCGTTCGACCGCGGTCGCCGACGCGACGACGTCGACGCGGGCGTATACATAAGCGGGCCGCGACATGCTAATGCCGGAACGTGACGTTAAGCGGCCGATCTAGTCTGGCAGGCGGAAGAGAGTTTCGCGTCACGATTCGTAGAAAGAGAGGAGCTGTCGAATCGCCTCTCGACGACCATGCCGCGGCCACGCCGCGGCGCGATGATAACTCGTCGCGGCGCCTAAACGGGTGCGGGAAACGCCCGCGCGCGATAAGACTTCGCGTACACCCCGTGTGTTAACAGGAACGCTTTGTTCGGCATAAAGAAAGTGGAGGAGGAAACTCCGGTGCATCTAAATATAGAAGTGACTGTCGCTGAGGAGAGTTGCGCGGCCGTTAAGCCACGATCACGCCGCGCTCCTTTCGCGCATGACCGAGCGATTCGTGATAATTCATACGTATGCCACCTAATTCTCGCATATCTCACTTTTAATTCCCGGACTCACGTTTCCCGCAACTGATACTTCAACTGATTTTCCGTGGAAAGATGGTATTCCAGTCTTTACATCGTCAACCACGACTGATGCTAATTCTTAAACATTCCGTCATCTCTGAGTAAGCATTTCCTGACGTACAAAAAAAAAACAACTCTTGACAATGTACGAAAAATAATGAGAAGGGGATTGGGAATGTAAAACAGGCTAACCACATTCTATAATTCTCGAGAAAATACTAATAATTACATATATCTGGATAATTGCAGGAATATCTACTAATAATAATCAAAATCAGCTAGAATTGTTATCAATTTTTCACTAATATCAGTAAAATTATAGAAGAAATTAGAGGAAAGGGAAGGAACAGAAAAGAAGAGATTTTTTTTAATCAGACTTATCGTTTTAAAGTAAATTCTCACTTATTAAATTCGTAGATAAGTTAAATACAAAGTGTTTAGCTGTACGCACATAGTCGCTATAACGTTATAAAAAGGTTTTATTAATCCAATACGGTCGCAATTGCAGCGGCAAAAATTCTACCGTGTCGACGACAGGCTACGATCCCCTCAGGAGAGAGTATTCGATGAATTTTTTATCTGCCGTTCCGCTCGGTCGAGTACGTTTAATTTCATTGGCAATCGGCTGCCGCGAAAGAGTTCTCTCGTTTGGCCATGCGTATCGAACTTCCGTCGCGGAACAGGAGCAAAAATAAAATAAAAAAATGCGAAGACACCCCGCGCCAATTGAAAAGTGGCGCGCTTGTTAGGAGATTATAGATAATAGAAACGAATATTAGAGATTAGGGCTTCCCGTCGAAGCTGTCTGATGCCGTAATCGAAAGAGAAAAAAAATTCAAAGCGATGCTCCAGGGTTAATTTCCATTTATGCGCGAATCCACCTCGTAAATATCCGTCCATCGAAGTGGAAATTTATGCCGTCTGTGTCTCCGTTAAGCTGATCCCGCGACCGGCTCTCCCGAGCCTCCCCGATGACAGAACGAGCGACATCACCATCACCGGCACCATAAATAAGCGGCCGCAAAAATTCCAATCGTCGCGAGTTGCGTCGCGTCGCGTCGCGTCACACGACCGCCTTACACGCTCCATAAACACAACTCGCAACAATACGATAGAGCGCCCATTGTGCGTGAGATATGAGGTGAGAGAGGGAGTAGGATGTAGGAAACGCGTTATTTATTATGCCCTTGGAAGAGGAGGGCGGATGAGCACCTCGGAGGAAAGTTTTGCGGATCAAAAATGGAGAAAGAAAACGAGCGTCGCGGAAAAACTTCGTCGTGCGACGCGATTGTCCTTTAAACTCTACGCGCCCATCGAGATCGTTTAGCAATGTTTTTTTTTCTCCATTGTGCAGCGATGATTTTTATCGATCGATATTTCATTGATATTGCACTGTTTGATGATGTACGGAGTTAAATTAATTGATCGATTTCGCTTTCTGTTAATTTTTTAATTTTAACAGCAGAGCACGAGTTCATTAATTTTCTCTTATTTCTCTTATTTTTATGGATTGGCTTCTGAGAAGCTCATATGACGAAGGACTTCCTAGAACAGAACGAATTGCAATCAATATTTTTTTAATTTTACAGGAAATAAAGAAAACATACTAGCCAATACACAAGCAACGTTTTTCCATTAAAATGTCTATTAAAATACTTTTCATAAAAGTGATCGCAACATTTTTCTAGGGAGTCCTTTATATAGCGTACTCAACGTATATGTAATTAAAAAACATATATATATATATAGGTATATATATATATATACATACACACACACACGAAGATTACGAACTTCTAATTGTAAGATGTGATCTAGGCTGTATGGTATACTCGCACTGCTTCTCCGTTCACAATCAGATGCACAGGGTTAGAATTCTGATTAATTGCTTCTTGTCGAGGGACACCGGAGGGTCTCTCAAAGAGGGGCTTGTAAACTGATTGTTGCAGCGAGAGAGAGAGAGAAAGAGACAGAGAGAAAGGGAGAGATGTCAAGAGACGGTCCAGTTACAGCGAGACGCGAACTTCGCCCGCGGTTGGACACAATTATTTGATTCGCCTTATCCGCGCGAGCGTGCGCTCTCTTGTGGTCTCTCCCTCTCCTCTCTCTCTCTCTCTTTCTCTCTCTCTCTCCTTCTCCTTCTCTCGCAGACGTTCGTTCACCTACGCGTCGAACGGCACACCAACGTCGTCGCCGTTGCCGTCGCCGTCGCTGTCGTCGATGTCTTTATGAGCGACAACGCGAGAGAGAAAGAGAGAGAGAGGAGAGAGAAAGACAAAGGAGATAGGCGTATGTACGCGACGAATGCGCCTCGCTCGCCGCTGATTCGCGTTCCAATAGTTTTCCACTTCCTTCTTTCTCTCTATCTATCTATCTAATTCTATCTATCTATCTCTTTTCTTCAGTCTTTCCGTTTTTTTTCTCCTTGCCTCCGTCGCACGTGCATCGCCGTTACACCCGCGCACGTTTTTACGGCACGGCGCGATATACGCGGGAAAGGATACTGACCGATTGCGTGTGGAAGCCTTTTACGACCGACGGCGCCACGCTCTACGCGCCGACATAGTCATCGAACGTCTCTTCTTTCTGCATTCCGCGGGCATTCGGATGGTGAATTCACCGGAGGTACCGCGGGTCACGTCGGCCCGCGAGGATCCATTCGCGAAGCATTTTGCAACGATCGCTGCGGAGGCCGATCCGGCATGTACGATCCTCCTCGCGCGCGTGCGAATCACGTGTGCAGTCGTACGTGATACGATATAGACGGAAAGGGGAAATGACTCGTTCAGATTTATTGCGGCTCTCCGAGCCGCAACGTGTCGGCCGCAACTAGCCTCTCGGCGCACGGGCGCGGTTTTACGCGAATACCTTTTCTTCTTTCCAGCGAACTTATGATGCGTGCTGAAAGCGACATGAAACGGACCGTGAAAAAAATAAAAACGAGGACAACAGAATTTCATCAGGGACAAATTAAATTCGAGTCTCGCGTCCGTTTCCGAGAGAACCGCTCGCGGAGAGTTCGTGGAAATCAATCGAGGACACCGGGGGATCTTCAATGACGATAACGAAGCCGTCCGTCTGCGCGCCGTGCTTCATTGATCGAAAAAGAACGCTCGCCATTAATTTAAACGCGCTATCTCGCTTCGCGCGAAAACTGTGAATTGTGTGCGCGGGATGCACATAACCGGAGTTGAAATGTCGTCGACACGCGTCGCGACGCTAGTACTCGTCGTTCTCGCGCGCGCGATCATTTCCGCACCGCCTCGCGATTTAAAAATCAACCGCCGATCGATGCGAAAGTATGTACCGACCGCGTGTGAGAGCGCAACGCGCTGGAAACCCCGAATGGAAAATAAACCATAGAGGGTATAGCCGGTAACTGGTCAGGAATTCCAGCTGCCAGCCAGTATTACTGCCTAGATCTTAAGTTAGTTTTGTCTATAACGCTTTCGGAAAATGAACAGTTTCGTGAAATAAACAATAAATCTGATCAGGTTTTCGGCCATCTGACAATTATTGATCAGTTTTTCCCAGCAATTTTTGAAGAAGAGATATAATTAAATGTTATATTTAATAAATATTTAATTATCTGTAAATTACTTATTTAAAAAATACTTGTAAAGCATTATTGATATTTATTGCAAATAATGATTACAAAAAAATTGTAAAAACAAAATTTATTATATATATATAGGTATATACAGACTTTAATAATCGCGAAACCCGTACTCACGTTCGCGCACGCGTACAAGTCTCCGCGGGGAAATAATGAAGTCACATCAACTTTTGAGGAAACTCTTTCTTTATTAGGGCACGCGATACAACAAAACGCTTTTACAGAACAGGACGGAGTACATCCGAATGGCTCGCCTCGAAATCTAATTGAGACCGTTTGACAACGAAAGACCCGTTGTCCAGGAAACACGCTTCTCTTTTTCCTTTCGTCGGCATCTCGATGCACGACGTTCAGGATCGGCTTAATGCAGACGTAACACCATTCTCAAAGATTGTCGCCCCGGCAATCAGGGTCACTGTAAATTATATTCCGCATTCTTCTTGGCGAACTCCAGGGCTCCCGGACGATTTCCTGTTCTACCTTCTACCCTCTGCTGCTGCAGCAGGTTACCAAACCCGATCCTTTTTGGGACCCAATCCGCTTTCTTGGGAATTATAGAATCTTCCCTCCTGAACTAGGTTTCCAAGCAGGATCTCTCTCGACACTTTCGGAAGGATGGCCAGTCTTCCCGGTGACGAGCATCAAACATCCCTTCTTTCTTCAAGAAATCAGTGTACTTCTTTGCCCTCTTATACCTTCGGTTGAACACTTGTTTCTTCTCCTTCGGACAAGGGAGGGGGGCGATATCTTCGTGGACCCATCGTCTTAATAAAGACCCCAAGTCTCTGCCTCGGCATTCGCCCTAAGTCCCACGGAAAAAACCACATAAAAAACCGTAGGCGAGGCAGACTTTTATAAAAAAAAGCTTGCTTGGAGTTCGAATTCTTCCTCGAGCTTTTCCTCTTCCCAGCAGCATTTTATGATCCATCGCCAAGAGCCGTTTCTCCGTCAAGCTCTGCAATTAAAAGAAAACCGAACTACGTGTAGCATACACCATAAAATTAAACACAAAAAAGCTCGTTATTCTCTTTTTCTCTCAAAGCTATTTTCTTGTAATTTAATTGCTTTTGTGCTCTCTCTCTCTCTCTCTCTCTTTCTCTCTCTCTCTCTCTCTCTCTCTCTCTATTGCTACTTCAAGGATGTTATTACTTCTTCTAATTGGAGAGTTGTCTTCACATCCGTCAGATAAAGCACAAAGAAACTGCGCACATGCAATTTTATTGCGTACCGAATAAAAGCACTCAGGATATGCTAATTGTGATAACATTTTGATTTCTGGACCAAAAGAAGCTAGATTTTCCCTAAACTTTTATCTTCTATTAATGATTTGAGTATAATAATTTTGTAACGGCTGGGCCTCTCTGAGACCAAGCACCTCTACCAAAAATTCAACTGTATTTTCGATTTTAATTCCTCGAATTTCAGATTTTCTAAATCTGGTATATGTTCTAATATCCTGCGCGCTTCTCCCCTCAAACACGAGACCAAAGCTGCGGTCTTCGTTTTCTCGGTCCAACGATTTGCTTCGGCAATGAAATTGAATTGCAGAAGAAAATGGTCAAATTCTTGCCCGTCAAACGTGTCCAGCTTTAATATGACACCTGTTTCTTCACGAAGAGAATTATGTGTATCAATTCGGTCGGCCGTACTCGCGGCAATTTCTCTGTTGACGGAAGGACTTATCTGACTGTGTGTTATCTCTCGTAGGCTTTCTTGGAGTAGCCGTAGCTACTCCTTATGGTGCTGTTGGAGCATCGCGGCCTGTCGCTGCTGTTGCTCCTCCAGGGTCGCTTCGAGGTCCGTCTGTCGCTGCTGCTGCTGCTGCATGCGCTCTCTTAGCTCTCTTATCTCCTCTTTTATTTCTTGTAGCTCCTTCACCATAGCGTCGAGTTCCTCGTCCGTCAACAAGTCTGCCACAATTACCATTATCACACAATGTTGTGTAACGCTCGCAATCCCAGAGAATGATTCGCTTGTCCGATTCCGGACGAGCCCCCAAAATGTTACGCCCGGGGTAACGTTCGTTCTCGCGTAACTCGCACTCGCGTCTGTGCACGCTCTCCACGGGGAAGTAAAGAAGTCACCAACTTTTGAGGAAACTCTTTATTAGGACACGCGACGCAAAACGTTTTTACAGAGCGGGACGGAACAGGTCTGAACGGTTCGACGGCTCGTCTCGAAATCTAATGGAGACCGTTTGACAACATAAGACCCATTGTCCGAGAAACACGATTCTCCTTTTCCCGACATCTGGATGCACGATGCTCAGGATTGGCTCAACGCAGGCGCAATAATACATGTATAAATGAGACTCGCAAATCATAGATCGTTCATATTTAGCCTTCTCTGTTGAAATTGATAATTTGCCTTTTGTAGGAAAATATGTACGATCGACATTCGTGCTTGGCAATACTTTGACCTTGTTTGTATTCCCTTGTTTTCGAGATGAGTAATTCTTTTTTTGTCTTCTCGTTGTCCTAACGATTCGAACGACACGGTCGTTGGAAATCTGTGAGCCGTCGTTCCCTTATAGCCGCGCTGCGAATCGGCAGCAATTACAATAAACTTGTCTCACGATATATCTCGACTTGATTTCGTTGTTTCCTAATAACTTCTACACTTTTTTCTTTTTAATAATTGAAACTTCCAAGATCCTGTAATAATTTTGCTTGCATCGCTTGTATTATTATTATATTATTTGCGTACTCGCGTGTATTATTTAGAATTAATTTTTTGTTTTCCATTATACCGCATTTTTTCATTACGCCTGACTCGAGTTCGTTCTTATTTCTATTTCGTGCCATTGTTCTCACACATTTTTTTGGCTATGTTCTCGTGCGAATTTAATCGTCTCGCCCTGTACGAGCTCCCGGCTTTCTTTGTCCCGGATCTTCGCGCTGTGTATGCCTCATTCTCTTCTCCGTCTCGTGAAATTGAATCGTCACGCGTACACGGTTTGTGCGGTTCGATCACGTAGCGCGAGTCCGCGCGCCGTGGATCTTTGATGAAACTATTTGGACCTCTCGTTAGGTCGGCTAAGCTAATCGAGAGACACAGAAAGAGGAGCGCGCGCGCGCTCGGTGTGTGTGTGTGTGTGTGTGTGTGTGTGTGTGTGTGCTTGCGCATTTGTGGGTGCAGATGTATAGGTGCGCGCGTATATGTATATGGTGTATCGTTTCCACGGCGCAGATGGTGCGGTCGGTCGACCGAGAGACGTACGTATATATCGTTACGATCATTGATCTGTTTTATTCCTCTCTCGCACGTAGAGCGCGACGGGCCGTGGCTGCGGCCCGCGATCGTTACTCTATGCGCCACCTTGCCGTGTTCCGGAGATGAAGGGAGGAAGAAAGGGGGGAAGAGAGAGAGAGAGAGAGAGAGAGAGAGAGAGAGAGAGAGAGAGAGAAGTGCCAGTATCGATTCCGGCGAACTATATATCCGCAAAAGAAGCTGTACCTCGCCTCCTCGGCCGAGAGAAACTGCACTTTCCTCCTACGCCAGGACAGCCCACGAGGACCGTGCCGTGATTATTGACGCCACGAGTCCGGGATTCCGTGCGGGTAGTCCTTGACGCGCCGCCGTGCATATCGCGAACGAAATGGAACGAGCGTCCGGTGTACCGTATAAGCGCGGCGAACTGCCGTGGCCATAAATCCTGCCGCAATTAACATCTTGCGCGAGAGAGCCGATCGATCTCAATAAACCAGAGATCTGTTCTATGTAGCTGGACTAGTGTACTCGAAACGAAATGGGCGGTCCCTGTTATAGATCACTTTCTTTTTAACTTTCTTCTTAAAATAAAATAGATATGTATACGTTTGAAATTTGGCGGAAAAATTTTTCGTGCAGTTGCGACAAAGAATTTTTATATTAATTTTGCCTCGAGTTTGATGTATCGGTTCGGATATGTATAGGGAATAAAGCGTAAGGTAATTATGAAAATCAGATTGGTAGAGTTCAGGGAACGATCCGAATGCTGTAGTTCGCGCCTCTCGGCGACCAGCCGAGGGAATTCACAATTCCCGGCGTTGATCCCGAATCCCGCCGTTTGTCATCGCCAGATCGATTTCGAACGAGCTGACAAAGTGCCCCACTGCTCCGTCGTCCTTACGCGACGTCGTCCATGGGGGCGACCGGACGGCGCGAGGAAACGAGATCGAGCAAGATCGACGGGAAGGAAAAAGAGCGAGACGGAGCAGCAGGAGGAGGAAAAGTATATGGCCTCCTCTGTCACGATGTCGGTGGGGACGTCGAGACGGCCCTGAGCAGCACGGTGACTACCGGGCCCAAGGACGTCGCGGGCCCCAGATTCCCTCTCCCTCCCTCCTCTTTCTCTCTCTCTCTCTCTCGATTTCTCTTCGTTCTTCTCCGTGCCCCCCCCTCCTCTCTCTCTCTTTCTCGAGATCCTCCTACCTACGCTTTTCGCAGGATTAACGAAGCGTTTTGCAAATCTGCGACAGGTATGTAGGAGGACCCAGTGGAAATCCTTCTCGTCTCGCCTCGTCAGATCTTACACTAGTGGTACAATTGAATTTTTCGGCACGGTTTTAACGAGAACGACGAAGTGACGCGGTGTAGCGTACCTACGTACGCTTCGAAGAAATCCCTGAACTTCGACATTGCGACAAAGGAGAATCTTTTTGGTGGGTTTGCGAGCGATGGAACGGCGGCGGTGTCCTGTTACATTTTTACGTTTCTCGTGAGAGACGACGCGGTGAATAGAATCGGACGAGGACAAGCTCGGGCTTTCGGAACTTGTTCGCTGACTCATTTCCATTCCCGTCGATTTGTCTCACTTAACTCCGACGACTGGCCGTCGAGACGAGTAGTCACCCTCCTACACTAAATCACTATACTTTCTCTGAACGTTGCGTTCCTTAACCTTCGGTTAGTGCTCATCCGATACTTTTACAGGCATCGTAAATTGCCGTTACCTGTATATACTCTCTGGGCATCGTAATACCATCGATAACAATATCGCCGTTTCAAAATATGCTCCGGAGAAAATATCTATCCCTATACATATTTTTCTTTTTCTTTAGTTCTTAGCAGTTGGTCTCTCCCCTCATCCCTCCGACGGAGACGGACCCCTCTCGGGGACGGTTGCCTCTCTCAGGGCCCAAAGTTTTCTCCCTCTTCCCGTCGCTCTCTCTTTCTCTCTTTCTCTGCTTTCTCATGTAGAACGCGCGTCTCACTCGCCACTCGTCTATCCCTATTTCTCGCTCCTCTCTTCTTCGTCTTCTACTTCGCCGAGTTAACACGCCGATACGCACACGTGTGGGCATCGCCGGCGTGTGCACGCACGCACGCACACACAGATACACACGCACTCACACATACACACACACACACGCATACACACCGACGCGCGCGGGTCGTGTCCTTCGGACCGTTGCTGCCTCGGCAGTTAGCAACAGCACGGCGGCCGCATACGGCCGGAAATACCGGGTGTCCGAATACCATCGAGAGAGAGAGACCCATCCGTTCGGGCGCAGCGCTCGTCAAGGCGCGCCCGAGGATGTAACGAACGGAACGGATCCTCACAGCCTCGCGTGCCGGAAAAAGAGTCGTGTCGCGTCGCTGCGTCACTGCGCGCGCGAGGCGTTAAAGGGGTAGATCTTAATCAGCGACCCGTTAATTTTTTTTTTGTTTTTTGTTGCCTTTCACGGAAGAGCAGCCACTTTTGCGATTTCGCACGAATCTTTGTGCAGGGAAAGAAGGAGGGGGGGGTGGAGGCCGCGCCAGGTGCGCGATGACTCTTAATTTTGCGGAACCGCACGTCGAGCGGCCTCGCGGGATCCTATCCGAATTCATTCCCGAGAGATAACCGCGGATTCTATAATATCCCCTTTCGTCCACTCAACGAGGTATATATATTCTCGAATGGACCCGCACGGATATTCCCGTGGAAAATGATAGTTGCCGTCTCCGGAATATAACTTGTAATCCCGGCTGAGAGATTAAGCTCCTCTTTCACGGCGAGAATCGACGAAAGAGGAAATAAAGTGTGTGTGTGTGAGAGAGAGAGAGAGAGAGAGAGAGAGAGATATATGAAGAGGGAGATTTTGCATCTCTTTTGTATCTGCTAGATGACCATTATTCTATTCACAACAGCATCTCGCGATGTCCAGCACTTCCCGTGGAAAATACATATCGGATATAACAGTTTCTGCTAAAAAAAAATTGTTTATATTCATTGCCGGAATTCAATGCGGCGCTTAAACGCGCGAGACTCTCTCTTCGGAAAAATGGCATTTCGTTGCCGTCGGTCGGATTAACTGAACGGCAAACCGTTCTCTGCTCCTTTTTCCCTTGCAATTTTTCAATTTTTCGCGCGTTCGCGACAGGATAGGTATACACATTCCTCGCAACGCGTATTTTCTCCAGCGACGCTGCAAATACGTGCCAAACGTTAAATTAACGCGCGAATGACGCATTTGGACCGTTCTCGTTCGACCGACTTTCTTTCGAGGTATATCTCTCTCTCTCTCTCTTTCCGCGGGGCAAGACCGCCCGCAAATTCCTTTTCGACACAAAGAACTCGGAACGGGAGCGATGACGTCGGGCATCAGGCATGACGCAGAAAGAGCTTTTCGATTGTAGAAATTCCAAGCGAGAATAGTACGCGAGAGACACCCTGTAGATCAGGCATTCATTTTGCAAGTGCGATAAGTGAGGCCTCGAGGCGAGTTCGAGCGCAATGCACGATTTGGGCCTTCGTTTTAGCGGGGGATTTCAAGAAGTTCGACTTGCGCTTCCATAATGAACGTCTTAGGACTAAAATCGGCATATACCGAGTGTGATTCCGGAAAAGGGATTTTATTTAATCTGATGCCGCACGGCTTCCGCGCCGCTTCGCGGTCGCGTTAAAAATACGAGAATGCGTCCCCGTTTTATTCAGCACCCCGGGTGCTCTATTTCTGAGAGTTGACTCTTTCGGAATTGCTGCAACGGTCTTTCCTCTTCTCCAGGCACACGACTTCCCCACGATGACGGGGAAGGAAGGGGGGGGGGGTTCGCGTGCCCGTTATAGGATGACGGATGAAAAATTGATGTCGGTATTCCCAGGAGAGAAACGCGTCCCGACGGGCTCGCGAGAATCTTTAATTAATTTTTCGAGAGCTATCCGCGACGGACGGAAGCTCGAAACTCTTCCGGAAAGATCACGTTGCGTAGGCATCGACAGATTCTAAATATACCGTCACGAATATACACCCTTATCTCCCTCGCCGCGCGAGAACGCGAGAGATGCATTTCCGTTGCATTAACGTCACACTTTCGCGTCTGGCGCGTTATTCGCGCTCGCTCGCGAGCGGAATGTCATCGATCATGCGCCTTTAATATATCGAATGCATTTATAAACTTTGCTTCTCCGCCGCGTAGCGCAGAATTGTATCTTGTTGATAAGAAAAAAGTTCAGGTAATTTGGCAGCGATGATAATGATTTCACAAATTACTCCGCGCGATAATAATCGTTAATTTGCAAGAATCTCGGTGGCGATAAATCGGGCGGTGATGCAGTACTTTTAACCAGACTTCCGTGACTCGCCGTATATGTACTTTCGCTAACCGAGGCTTTAATGATTGTGTTCCAGGAAAAGAACTCCTTCCTGAATTACAACGTGTCCTGCATCTTGACGCTGCCACCTTACCAAAGGCAGGGCTACGGCAGGCTGCTCATCGATTTTAGTAAGTATATATATACCAATATATTGTATGCACATATACTGCAACGACGAAGGACGAAGGGTTGTTTCCGATTTTTATTACGAGGTACGGCCGTTCGAATAAATCGTCGCTGTTTCCAATAGATTATACTATTATATATTAATCTCGGTTAACTTTAAGCTCGGTTTTAACTGCCTCTTTATCTTTTTTTGCGAAGAATTATTAGAAATTGAAGTTAATCTATACATTGCTGAGAGAAAATGAACATGTATGTCTCTAAATTCGCTGCGTAGAATTTAATGTGTATCTTACTATTATTGCTCTCTTATCTATTCTCGCCTGCGCCGATTTTGTTTCTCTTAAAACTTTCGTTATTCTCATCCGAGATCGCGATCGATATTATCACCGAGCGTGCGAGCACGCCTGACGCGCTTAAACGCGCCACGGAATGTGCGATCGCGTCGACTTCCTTTCTCCGTCTCTTTCGCGTCACGTGCCAATTCCACGGCGTACCCGACGCGTGGCGATTCCTCGTTGACGGTCGTCGTCGCCGACGCTGCCGCTGCTGCTGCCACCGCCCCGCCGCGCCGCGCCGCCGTCACCGCCGCCACCGCCGTCACACACGCACGCGGACAACGCGTGTGCACGCGCGCGAGCGCGAGGCGCGTAGCTTTGATAATTAAACGCGGGGGCTTTTTGCCGTGACGTCATTTTCATTGATGCCGAACGAGCGTCGGTGGCGTCGGCGGCGGCGGCGGCGGTGGCAGCAGCGGCGGCGGTGCGGCGGCGGGCATCGCGGCGCTACTACACCGGTAGTAGTATGAGGGGGAGGAGAGGGTGCGTCGGGAGTTGGTTGGTTGGTTGGTTGGTTGGTCGAGGGTCGACGTACTGTGCCGTCGTGGTGTGTCGGTCGGTCGACGACGGGGGCGGAAGGGAGGGGTGGTTTTGCAACCCCCGTCGGCTTTTCCGCGAGCGAGACGGCAATCTCCCTCCCTCCCTCCCCGTTTCTCTCTCTTTCTCCCTCAGTCTCCTCCCTCCATCCCTTCTGCATCCAATGTCGGTGCCATCGACTCCGCCGCCGGCTGTATTTCGACTGTACAAGGCCGGCGCTACGAGCCCGCGCGCCCCTACGCGAGATATCGCGTCGCGTATCCCGCACGAATGGATTCGGTAACTGTTTATTTTCCTGCAGAAAAATATACATGGCGGAGAATTTCCTAGGTATTAAATTACAGTATATGTAAAATCGCTTTAAGTTAAAAGTGTCTATATTTAAATTCATTTGAATAATTTCTTGGAAAAGGGAGCGCCTCTAAAGTCTGCTTGGATATTCTTTTATTATTCTGATTTATTATTTTTATTTTTGATACCTCTGTACTATTGATCTCTATAATATTTATCTTCCCTATTTTATCGCTGTTTTTGTACGAATTATTTTCAACATCCAATCCGGTCAGTGAGTCACAGTTTCAACGCATTAGCATTACTGTACAGCAAATCCATGTATGATATTTTTACAAAAAACATCGCAGCTTCCCAATTTCGTAAATCCATAAACTGCGAGATCTGCGAGCATTGGAGCGATCGCATATCGATACTGCGGAAGCGGTATCGTCAGCGTCCCTGCAGATAACAACGGTGATGATGGTGGTAGTGGTGGTGGTGATGGTGAACTGTGTGTATAGCGTTAGGTTGGAGAGCGAAGTGGTCTGTGGAAAGTGCGACGCCCGGCGTCTCGCCGCATCGATCGACCCCCTCCCCCCCTTCCATTCTACAACCACCGCCACCGACGTCGCGTACACGCGTGCAGACACGCGTGCAGGCTATACGCGTACACTTGCGCTTCCTGTCTCACGCACGCGGCGCGCGTCTCCTCTCCTCTCCTGGGCGACTACTCTCCTCCGCACACCTTGATCCCTACAGTACAGGGCTTCCTGTACCTGCCCTATACCCGCTATCGCTCGCCGCGCCTCCCGCTCCCTTCGCCCTTTCCCTACGCCGCCGTCGACTCGTCTCCTCGCTCCCTCCCTCCCCCCTCCCCCTCCCTCTCCGCGCTCGACGCAGGACGCCCGAAGGGCTCGGAATCGTATGACCTCTCGTGACCTCGCTCCACTATCCCTACGTAGGATTGGCAGGGTCACCGACGCCCTTTCCCCTACGCCTAGGGTATAACACGCCGGTTACACGGCGGGGGAGGGCGACAGTAAGGGACGGGAAGGGAGAGAGGGAGGAAGCCGGCGAGGGGGAGGGGCGGGGGGTTACCGCGCCGCAACACCGCCGCGACTGGGCAGGGTCGGCGTGGCGCACGGCATCTCTCGCCTTCGTCAAAGGGGCAAAGGGCGGATACGCGCCGCGCATCTCGTTGCGATATCATCCCGCCAGACGGACGGACTGGTCCTTCTCATTGACACGGGATTTCCTTTTTTTCCCTCAACGCTGCCGAGATGTCTCCCCCGAAGACGGATCGTTTTCGTTCCAGAGAGAGAAATTACTATCGTGGGGGGGGGGGGAAGAAAGGATTGAATCTCGATTTAACAATCTAAGCTGCAGCGAAATGAACGTGCCTCGTGCAACCGAAGCGATCGTCTCGTAGATTCAACTCCCTCTTCTCGTGACAGAAAGCAGATTTGCAGACGAACAGATGGAATATTTAAAACAGAAAAGTTAATATACTTATATAAATAAAGAGTAGGAGAAAAAAGATACACGAGATCTCGAGATTCCTTCTCTTCTCTGCTTAAATTTGAGCAAAAAAAGGATATCTTTTAATTTGAAGCATCAAACATTGCAGCATCCGTTCAGATGATCGAAAGCCACTTCCGTTAAGCTATATAAAATTCCAAGCTTATCGGCATTTTATCGCGATACTTTCTCTTAGTTCCGCCAACATAATTGCTCTGTCTACCTCCGTGTAAGGATATGTATCGCACGGTAATTGCGAATCGTCCCTAAATTAAGTCGAAATCCCATTATCGTTTTTGCGAAACAACGTGACTCGTGCCGAATCGGTATAACCCCTTCCCCCTTCACCCCTCCTACTGAAATGAAGGATAAATATTCCCGGTGAGTCGTAAATCTCCCCGTCAGTGATTCTTCGACCGCGGGGCAACGAACTACTCTCAACAGCACCCAATTTCAACCCGTTCGCGTTCTCCTCGCGATTCGCACCCTCATTTCGCCCTGCGCCCTTCGGTCGTGCCGACCCTGCCCGAGACTGGGACGTTCCTCCCTGTCGCCCCCTCGTCCCCTTCCCTTTCGCCCGGCTCCCGTCACGCTGATCCGTCTTCCTTTCTCCCACCGCCCCGCGCCGGTCACCGTTTTCCTCTTTCTCGAATTTCCACTCTCGAACTTCCTCCCCTCCGCCGCGGTTCTCCATTCTCTCACCCCCTCCCTCCCCTCGCCGATGCGCGCTCGCTATCCTTTCCCTATGCGCCGATTCCGAAAGTCTACACACTGAACGGACGCGTAATGAATGCGTTCCACCCTCCCAAAGTAATCAGCGGCGAAATGGTGAAGGGTAGGAGGGGGAGGGGGGAGGAGAGAGAGAGAAAGAAAGAGACAGTAGCGGGGGATGAGCTCGCAGAGTGCCGTAGGCGGGCGGAGGGGAGAGGGAGGTTGGATAGAGAGAAGTGTCCTCTCTCTGCCGGCGGAGATACGCGGTCCGCGAAGGTTGGAGGAGATGGTGGAGCCGGCGGTGGTCGTTGAACCCTCCGCCGGCCGGGGAACACCCTGGAACGGGAACGGAAACGCGAACGCGCGCGCCGGGATCGGCATGTCCTGGTCCGCCGCGGGGACACGTCTCTCTTTCTCTCCCCGCTCTCCTGTCCGTCCGTCCATCCGTTCTTGTCCGTCCAGCGGGATAAAAGAGGCCCGAAGTGAAGCTTCTCCGCGGAGGAAGGCGTCGAGCGCGTCCGTCCGCGCCGCTCTTCCGCGGAGAGCCGTGCGCGACAGAGATGCGTATTCCCAGACACCGGCGACCTTGGAGCCGTTGTCTGCGGTCGAAATCCAAGGATCTGAAGGACCTTGGAGAAACTTTGTGTGGCGAAAAGACACTCGCGCGGCGTGTATCCTTTTCCTGCAGTACAATTCGAAATCAATCGGAAACTAAGAGAAAGTTTCATTCTCGCTGTACGTCAGCCGTTCACGTGCTGTTAAATACCAAAGGAGCAAATTTAAACCAAAGTTTCCTCAAGTTAAATAACATTTCGATATTTTTAACTTCTATACATGTCAAATTGTATTACATTTTAATGCGAAACGATGTGGTTAAGAAAATAATCACGTCTAAATTAACCTACTTCTGTGATTGAATTGCGCAGTTTCAGAGTAAATTAACGTTCATGTTTCATTTAATATATGTGCACTTAGTAAATATAAGCTAAATTTGGAATAGAAGTTAGTATACTTCTCGAGTTAAATTGTCCAACTCCATTATTTTAGTTAAATTAATGACATATTGAGTAGGAGTCAGTGAGCGACCCAGGGAAATGATTAAAAACGAATCTACAATTATAATTTGACATCGTAAATTTAACAGTGTTGACTCTTCCGAAAACGTATTAGGGCCAAGAACACTTTCTCCTGCTCGCGAATTGCTTTCATCGCGAGTTATAAATACCTTCATTCAACCGTGGATGTCCGAATACGGAAGTAACGTCTGCGCGTTATGAAAGGTCCATCTACAGTAATGAGAGTAGTAAGTCGTAAACCATAAGAAATTGGTCAATCATAATCGATTATTCTTCTTGTATTCGACTATAATTGGTCAATTTCTTACGGCTTATACTCTCATTGTAGATGCGGACCTTAAGTGTCCCATGATCTCCGGATTTAAGAGACTCAGGAACACAATGAATCAAAGGTGCTTCCCTCGGTGCGGCCGCGGCGTCGCAAGTAATCTCTTAACACCTAATTATCTCGCTCTTTGATCCATCAGCCGTGCGGAAACTGCGGCACATTCGGAGTTTAAATAAACGTCTTCCGGGAGAGAAGGGGGGAGGGGGGGGGCGAAATTTATTCGGCAGAAGACACGGCGCTGCAGCGTGACGGGACAGATCACTTTGCTAATGAGGCGCGCTTTTGAACTTGCACCCCGCGACTTGCACTCGACGGCGCGGGAGGGTAATTTCGGGAATGTGCAAGCGAACAACGTTAACGCGGACGAGAGACACACTGGCGTGCAGCGTTGAGGAAGCTATACTATAGCGCGAATCCATCGTCCGCGTCGTCTCGCGTAATATGCGTGCGGAGAAAGATCGGTTATACATAATGCAAGGTGCTATGCTCTCGAAGTTCGCGCGAAATCCATGCAATATGCGAGCGAACGAACGAGCGACGGGCGCGGGTGCGGCGGGTCCATTAAATCCCGTCTCCCTCTCGAGGTGAGATTGACTTTTACATATCCTTGAATCTCGCGGATCAGTCCCGTCTCTCCTCTCTTGGTATAGCTCCTCTCGCCGTGCTCTCTCCCTCGGTGCGGACTCGCGTGTCACTCCGAGAATCTTCGTGGAGGACAATTTCGGATTCACGTCGCGAACGTAAAACGACGAGGATTACTGAAACGGTGTTCGTGTATTATAAATTCTGCTGTCCAATTTGATCTCCCCCGAGGAAATCCGAGTCGACGAAGTTTGGCGAAAACTGGAACGAAGTCAATTTGCAGTCGATTTTCGACGTTGTGCTGCGGAAAGGGGCTTCAATCAACGTTGCCCTTAAGTGAGATCGCTTTACGCTCCGATCGGCTTCACCTCGATAGATTTCACCTGCGCGAGTCTCCCTTCCCTTCTGATAAGGGCGCCGATTGATCGCGCCGGGCGTCGGCGTTTAAATGCGCCGCGCGCGTTATCGATCTCGGACTCCGGGTTGCGGTAGATCTGGATCTGGCATTTAAGTCGCCTCTCTGAAAAACGGGTTTTTAACCGGTCCGTCGGATAATTCCATTGACGTGAACGGACGACGGACGGCGCGCAACGGACGATTTTCGCCGATTCACCGGCGAAGCAGGCAGGCAGGCAGGCAGCACGGAACGGAGCGCCTCGGGGTGCCTTCTCTCTCTCTCTCTCTCTCTCGCTCTCCTCCCCCCCTCCGGCTGTCTATACATTTTTCTTTGATGCCTCGGTCGCAGAATACTTGGGACAAACGAGGCGGAACGGACGTTCAACCGGGAGCAGACGGGCACCGCTGGCCAGGGCCGGGTTCGTCTCTGTTCGGGCCCGCCGCCACTTGTCCGCTTGACTTTAAGTGCATAATGGGATCTCGTTGTCCAATTACGCTTTAGAAATTTCATTCGCCAAGTGCTCGCCAAGTCCCGGTCGAAAAATTATTAACGCAATACTTTTTCACATATATCAATTGAGTTACAAATTATCTGGAAATTATCTGGAATTACAATTTTCTTAAAGTGGAGTTATTGAATATTTTAAATTCTATTACTTGTACTATTATTATTTTTTTTCTTAAGAAGATTATCAATTGATGCGCACGAGCCATGAATTGACACGATCGGCGCTGTAACAGAGAAATAAGTTTATTTGACAAAAAGCATTAATATTTGACGAATAAACCGAATCCGTGCGACAATTCGCTGCGCAGGTTACTTGCTGACGAGGGTCGAGAAGAAAATCGGTTCGCCGGAGAAGCCGCTCTCGGACCTCGGCCTGATCTCGTATCGCAGCTATTGGAAGGACGTGCTGTTGCAGTATCTCTGCAATTTCGGCGGCAAGGAGATCTCCGTAAAAGGTAGGTCAGCACGAAGCCGCGTCGCCGCGCGACCGTCATTTTTGACTTCCGATATTATACGGGACGGCATTTAAATATTCATGCGCGCTAAATATATTGAAAGTGCGCGCTAAATGCGACTCGCGGGTGGTCCGCGCTTCGATTCAACACCTGATTTCGAAAGCGTGCTAAATTATCCCGCGGATGGAAAATTTACATTCGTCGCGGAAGATCTCGAGCGACTTCGTGAAAAATGTTTTAATCTGGCGAGAGGAGACTTTGCCAATCCTTCTTTCCACTTCTCGCTATTTCAATCAGGATCTCAGAATTTATCCTATCTTGATATTTTGACAAAGAAGTAGTTGTACAATACGTATAATTTTAGGATATAGAACTTCGTATTTCGGACGGACGTTATATTGGATCTATTTTGGATTTTGTGCCTCGAGACAAGGGAGACACGGGATTTACGCCGCATTGTTATTGATCCACTGGTCAAGTTTTCCCAACGTAACTGGTTTTAGCGGTTGAATAATTGTATCCACGGAGGGCAGGATAAACCGCCCGGCCGCTGAAAACCGCAGCAGATTATATATGATTCATCATTTCCTGCATTTTTGCGACGGCTCCCTCGCCGTCGAGCTCTTCATTTGAGTTTATTGTCATTTATATCCAGAGCCGCGTTAAATGGATTCAAGTATTAATCGAATCGATGCAAAACGAATGCAAGTATATAATTTTTTTCATTACTAATTATTTATTCTAACCCTTGCCTCGCGGCTTAGAATGGCTTCCAGTTTACATATATACATTTTAGAAAACGTAAAGAATACATTATGTTATTTCTAACCGGAGATTTGGAAAACCTAAAGACCCGGATTTGCGTAGCTAATAGCGTAGCTAAATAGGCTCAAGAGGAGGAAAACGTTTTTTTCTTTGAAACAAAAAATTTTTTTGAATAGTATTCTCTTCATACATAAAATATTTCCATACATAAATGTAAATAGCAATAAATTCACGATGTTTTATTCATCGTGTGTATCTTTCTACTAGTCCCCGTCAATTTTATTACTCTTGGCTCTGTTTGAGCGTCGGGAGAAACAAGTTTCTTCTATGAGATTGGATTATTATGTGTCCCTTCGAGACTTTTTCCATCGACGACGATTCCCCTGCACTTTCAACTTCACGACGGGGGAGGAGGGGGAAAGGTCCAAGGGAAGGCCGTTGTCGAACACGAGCACGAAAAGGAGACGTAAGGCTTTGGTAATTCTTCTTTCAGATATCAGCAAGGAAATGGCCATCGACTCGTACGACATTGTCAGCACTTTGCAGGCCCTCGGTATGATGAAGTACTGGAAGGGCAAGCATATCATTCTGAAGAAACAGGTAAGCGCTCCTTTGTGCCATAATCCGCCGCGTATATACATTATATATATATATATATATATACGCATCGTGTATATATGACTTCCCCTTCGTTCTGCGAAAGATGTCGTCCATTCTTTCTCGCGAATACGCTCATCATCGTGCTTGTTTGGATTTATCGTGCCCGATTTCGGGAATTCCTTGATAAGAACTCGTGACGACGGGCATAACATAACGTCGAGGATTTGCCGCGAGCAAAACGTCGCGTCGCGTCGTCGCAATTTTCATTGATACTTTGATAATCCAAATGTTAACATTATCGCGACGTTTATCACGCGATAAATATTGCGATAAATTACAAAATAACGTAAAACATTGAGTATATTTTATAGACTTCTCGATGGAGGAATAACGCCTCGGTGTCGAAAATCCTGTGATATAATTATCAAGTCTGTACGGCCTTGATTTATACGATGTTTTTTTTATAGCAAATTAGCGAACTAGAAAACTATAGCAGCTATAAAGTAATTCTATAGATTACATAAAACTATTATATATTTATGTATAACATAAAAAATAATTTTATAAATTATTTTTTATGTTATACATAAATATATAATAGTTTTATGTAATCTATAGAATTCTATAAATTGTATTTTTTTTTTAAGAAAAGCCGCTAAAAAATAATTTATAAAATTATTTTTTATGTTATACATAAATATATAATAGTTTTATGTAATCTATAGAATTACTTTTATAGCTGCTATAGTTTTCTAGTTCGCTAATTTGCTATAAAAAAAACATCGTATAAATCAAGGCCGTACAGACTTAATAATTATATCACAGGATTTTCGACACCAAGGCGTTATTCCTCTATCGAGAAGTCTATAAAATATACTCAATGTTTTACGTTATTTTGTAATTTATCGCAATATTTATCGCGTGATAAACGTCGCGATAGTGTTAACATTTGGATTATCAAAAAAAAATACAATTTATAGAATTGTATTTTTTTTAGCTGCTAGTTTATTGGAAGACTAGCACGCTAGGTGCTGGTGAAAAAGCGTTGTGTAAATCAGACTTATTGTTAAATAATCAGTCTAGCAGGAATATTTTATCTTGCCCCGATGTGTTTTCCTTCTCACCTCAAATCAAACCGTGGAGGTATAGATAACGAGTAATAATGACCCGGCGATAATAACGAAACGCCTCTCTCGCTGTATAAACAGTATGAATATATCGGAAATATCAAACGTATCTTATTAACGTGATTATGATGCAACAAGGACGATCCGATTTCGATGCGATCATTCGTCACTGTGGTGGTCCCGGGAAACGGTATCCCCGATATGAGCGGACCAGCACACGACCGCGAGACTAATTATCATTCGGTTAATTCGATCGTGGCTCTCACCCCCCCCCCTGCGCTTCGCCATTGTACATTTCCTCAACTCCCTTCCCTCCCCGTCAGAATGCGATCAAAACGTTCACGGGCTGTCGCGTCGCGTCGCCCTCGGAATGGGTGAGAGCCACGCGGATAAAAAAAAAGACAGAGAGAGAGAGAGAGAGAGAGAAAGGGACCGTTGAAATAATTTCAGGACGTGATCGACGACTACAAGGAGAGGGTGAAGAGACGGGGCCCCGTCTACAAAGAGATCGATCCGGAGTGTCTGAAATGGAATCCCTTCAGCCACCCAAGACGCCCTCCGCCTCGAACTAAGGTCTCTCTTGCGCCTGCAGGAGCTTGGAAGTACGCCACCTCTCTCCTCGCTCTTCGTTCGTCCTCCCCCCCCCTCCCTCCCTCTCTTCGCGGCGCGACTCCGTGGGACGACGCCGTCGATTCTCGCGCGTTCCTCCTCGTCGTCGTCATCGTCGGCCTTTATCTATACATTTCCGACCTTCGCATCGGCTCCACGCAGCGCGGAGAAGCCATAAGCCGCCAACCGACAGATTTCACGCCCGTAATGTAACGCTAAGAGAAAGAGAGAGAGAGAGAGGAGGGCGATGAAAATCCTTCCCAGGAATCCCTTCGTCGTCCTCCCGAAGCACCGCGCGGGACGACGACGGGTGAGTATCTCATTCTATTGGCAATATCGTTAAGGCTCGCCGCGGGAACAGCTTCTCTTTCTCCCGCGCGCGTTTAAGTATAGACGGCGGGCGTCGCGCAGGTCGGACCGGGGGCCCGGCAATAATTGTCCGACTGTGGAAAGTGTCTTGCATTGTGCTTTGAGCGCCGTGCGAGGAAACGTCTCGCGTCCTGACGCTGACGAAAGCAGACAAGTGCGAGCCGATAACGCACACGCGAGTGATATCGCGTGGACTGTTGCATATATTCCGCGTGCGGTCACTCGCGCGCTGTCGCCTCGCATTTGCCCGTCTTGTTTTTAACACTAGGAGCGCCGAGCGGATCGTAATTGGCCGTTTCTATTTTTTTTTTATTTTTAGAATAACGTTATATGTCTCTTACGTAAGAAACAGGATTCTGAAATTTTTTCACTTTTAGTAACGTGTTTTTTATACTCAAGAAGTAGTTGGCTTTTCTCATCAAGTACTCGTAATTTTCATAGTAATTTATTTTTGTCAGATCTCTTTCAGCGAGTAAGAAACGTCGGTACTTCTATAGCGATAAGAATCTCGGGCCTTTCTTTGCTCTTCTATCATTAGGAAAACAGGGTTCCTGTATCTGCAGTGAAATCTTTTTATTTAGAATTGTTTTCAGACGATCCGTTTTACACAGCGAAATGAAATCCGCGCGAAATGATCGCACGTTCAGGATATGTAAATTATGCGTAATAAAAAAAGCGAATGATGAAGCTCTCGCGGGAGAGAGAGAGAGTGTGTGTAAATATGAATGTGGGATGAAAATGTAAATAGGGCTCGCAGAGGCGTTTCAAGTTCGAGCCGTTGTAATATTTGCTTCGATAATTAAATGCGGAGATGCGGCCGCTATCCTTTGCTACCCGGTGCAGCCGGCGAGAGAACGTCAGTTGTGTAAAAGGTATGTTTCGCGCAAGGGGATACGTATTTGCGCATACGGGAGATATCGTTGAACTTGGCGACGATAAGCCGCTACTCTCCCTCTCTCTTTCTCTCTCTCTCTCTCTCTCTCTCTCTCTCTCTCTTTCCGTGCCGCTGCGTCGATGCTGCGCTGTGCAGCTCGCTGGTGCATCGACCTTGGCATCTCTCTCTCTCGTTGGTGCAACCTCGCCTGGTGCAGTAAGTTGCATAACGGCGGGACCCCGTTAACGCGCCGCCGGCGCGCATCGATCAGATTGCGTCGTATGCGCGCGAGGCGCCCGAACCTGCAACCGGTGAAAATTTTCCCTCGAATCTCCCGGCCCTGCGGACCGGAGTTGCAACATCCGCGGCGCGACAGATGATCACCGCGGGCGGAAATGTCCGCACGGAAAAAATTGCTGCGGAATGATGTCACAACAATATATTCTCTATGTTTGAAAAAGAAATGCATGTGAATTTAAGCTATATTGATGTTACATGGCATACGTCTGTTAAGGTACAGCTCATCAGTACGGTTGTCACAACCGTAGTGCTTATAGGATAAATAACATTCGGTTGGAATATCTTTATACATGTGGTTTGCCTCAACCGAAGCATTATTGTTATCTCTCTAATGTGGTCTGCACAGCAAATAGTATGATTGAGATATATATATATATATGATATAGTTGCACGTCCCAACATTGAGGCTGAGAGTTCAGTTAACTATATAAGTCACTTCCAAAGTACCTTCAGTTCCTAGAACTCTTTCAAATTGATGGGCGAAAATTATCACAATTATTATGTTGTGGCAGCAGTAATTTTTTTTCCGTGCGGGGGAAAAATATATCAATTCTATTTTGGAATAACGAGCGAGATCATTCGCGCCGTCAAGCTTCAGCTTGTTTTCTCGATGGCGTACACACGGTTCTCGTGTGCTCGCCGCCCAGTAATCACTTGCTGATTGCACGACCTCAAAATCTTATTCATTCCAATCTGGAGCAAACCTGGTTAATCGCTCGTTATTACAACTGATATTAAACTGAAACAAGAGAGATAGGGGGGGGAGGGGGGAAAACAAAGAGAGATGTTTCTCGTTTAATATTCGTGTGCCCGAGCGCTGCGGAATAATTTTACCGTTAAAATACCTCCGATTATATACTGCGCCGCAGCCGCAAGACGTAGGCACGAAAGATACGTTATTGATCGGTTTAGGTGCATGCCTGGCCGCAGAACAGAGAAAGCGGGAGAGAAAGAGAAAGAGAGAGAGAGAGAGAGAGAAATTTGCCAACGATGCAGAGGCCCATCGGCCTCGTTCGAGCTCCGTATAATGTGAAAATAACTCTAAAGGAGTCAAGGTCACGCGCAAGTTCAATTTAAATATGTCGTATGCGTCTGGACGCGGCAATACCAGCTGTCGAAGGATCTCCAAACGTCGTTCCGGGTAACTGGAAAAAAATCCAGACAAGTAAGCTCCCGGGCATCTTGTTGAAAAAAAAAACTGTCGCGAGGAATCGATCAAGATCGAGAAATTTTTTTATTTAAGCGTCGAAAATAGATTTTTTTTTTTTATTTATATTTACCTGAAACTGTTATTTATTATTCACAACAGCGAGCAGCGTGAATGCCTGTAACTTTTTATTGACTTTTGTCAAATTGCTTTCTGCCTGGAGTGACAAGAACAAAGGTACATTCGATTGCCTTTCGCTTTTCGAGAATTCGAGCTCGGAAGAATCCAATGTCGATTTTATTCTCCTACTTCGCGCCGTTAACGGTAATTTTAATGCTCCTTTATCGCGCGACTCCTGACTCTCTTGTCACTCGAGAATCGCCCGCTGATTTTCGTTAAATACTTTCCGGCTACCTGCAGGTAGGAACTCTCGCAACTGTTATTACGCGTAGTTAGCTTTGTATGCGGTGCGCTTCACAACTCGCTGCAACGTTGAGTTTTCCCAGCTTTCCACGGGCAATCGTTTCGCCTTCCCCCTCGAGAATCGCTGCTGTGGGCAATAGCGGAGAGAGAGAGAGAGAGAGAGAGAGAGAGAGAGAGAGAGAGGCTCGACTTGCAAACTTGCTCAACTTTATCCTCGCGCCCGCGTGTCAAACTATCGAGAGTACTCGCGAAACTCTCGCGAGCGAAGCGAAGTGCATTTTCTCCCCGAGTGTGCATCTCACGGGCGCTGGGCGTGCGTATAACGTTTTACGGAGATTGAAACCCACGCGGTCTCGCACGTTGCGGCGATTGCAATCGACTCGTCGCAGCAGTTTTCACCGTCGTGATTTACCGTAAAGATCACTTTTGCCTGTCGGTGATTTCGAATGAAAATTAGTTGAAATTAATTCTAGAAATAAATGAGGAGCGTCATCTTATATGCGCCTCGTTGAATTTAAAGGCCTCGTACACTGTTAAATTTGTAATGTCAAATTATACCTAATTTGAATTATTTTTAATGATTTCTTTATATGTATATATATATATCTTTATATATAATTCTTTATAGATCAATATGTCGTTAATTTAACTAAAACGATGGAGTAAATAATTTAACTTGAGAAATGTATCAAATTTAGTTTATTTACTAAATGCATTGATGTGAATTTGTTTGTTGTTTACTTTGAAAAGCAAATCAATCACAGAAATGGGGGTTGATCAGGTGTGAATATTTTTTAATCACATGTTTCATAATCAACTGTATTTTTAATGTGGACACACATGGATGTTAAAAATAACGAAATGTTATTGAACTCAAGGAATTGAAATTTATATTTGCTCATTATAATATTTAACAGTGTGTAGCCTAATTGAGATTATGTCGAGAAGCGCCGATTTCGATCTCCGTGATTTCATGGGCGTTTAATATCGATCATGTTTTTTAACTCCCTCGACTCGTCGCCGTTATATTTTATATATTTTTCTACTCGATAATTTTACCGCGATGATCTGTGCGATCTTTGCGGACGCAGAGGTGAGATCGGGCTACGCGTGACAGATAAATAATAATCGAGACCGACGTTCGGGGGGGTTAACACGTAGAATCGAACGTTATATATTTGATTGTACATAAAAGAAATATAAATGTAGCCGTATACACTCTTTTATAATCATTGTTGTCATTGTCATGCAATAAATAAATAATATGAGTCTATAATTTATTTATTGTTAATACATCGTCTCCGCTGAAAAATGGAGAAAAATTATGTAAAGAGACTTGTGTTTTGCGTGCGACAACTTGTAACGCAAAACTAATAATAATAAAAATATAATGAAGATCGACTCGTATGAGGAAAAAAAAGAACCTACGCGAAGATCAAAAGGAATCGATAAATACAGATCACGCAATGTAATATACGAGGAATTATATGGTATTTGCAGTAAAATACTGGTATTAGTCTCTGGATTTTTTAAATCTCTTTTTCAGCTCTATGTTGACCATCAACAACTTGTATTGGTTTGTATAGACTATAATTTGAATCTATAATGTGCTGCTTGCTTGCAATCAGTTTTTCCGGTATCCCTTTCCTTTCATAATTTCCCTGCACTTATTTATTAATTTATTAAAAAAACAACATTGATCCTAATTAAACAATTTTTTAACAAAATTATTTCACATTTGCATATTCTTAGAGACGTTCTATATCTCTGATCAGATAGCAGTTTTTTAATAGAAATATCTAGTTTTTTTTCATCAACAAGATAATAATCTTATCCGTAAAATTTCAATTTCACGCGAGATATTTTTAAAAGCGTGCTATATTTCGATGAATTTCAATTTTTTGTTTATCTGAATCTTTATAAATAAATATAAAGGCTAAGGAAACACTTTAATTTTTTAATTTCGGATTATTATTCAAGACTAAATGAAATTATTCTATAAGTATATTATATAATCTGAATTTGTCCATCATTTTAATATAACGGTTTCATTTTATTTACATAAAATATATAAGTATAATAATATAAGTTTTAATATTGAAACATAAAAATGTTCGCATTTCTAGCTAATTTAAGAATCGGAAAAAAAATCTTAAAATTAGTCAATTTTTCGATTCGTTATACAATAGCTTAAACTCGACAGAAGGCAACACTTGGAGACACTGGAGCTGATAGCCATCACGGATGACGTTGTCTACGCTGTTTTCGCGGAATTCAGTATCGTGCCGTGCTGATACAGTCTTCGACGCGAGTAGAATTGCAAAACTTCTACCTCAAACAGACTTCCTCGTGATGTCATCTATCGGACCACGTCAGCCATGTACGACATGACCGAAAAAGTCACTCTCAATTCACAGAAAGGAATTGCTAGAGCTTAGATAGAGAGTCTTATAAGCCTCAACAGTCATTCATTTTTTCCCTTTAACACGACAAAAATGTAAAATGCTCTTTAATATTAATATCTGTTTTTTATCTATTTTAATTTACTTTTCGTCTAACGACAAGCCTAATTGAGGAGCGAATACGATCTTTGCGGCGGAAAATTGTCGAGGAATCCCGACGTAAGCCTGTCTTTGCACTCTCAAACTTTCATCGGTTTAAAAAAATCGAGTGGCATTTTGCTAGTTGTTGAAGGCGTGCAAAATTAGATGAGGAGTCAAAAAACTTAACGAACTTGGACTTTTGTACGGAAGGTATCTCGAAGTTGATTCCACTACGCAGAGAACGTTCAAATCTGTGGGAATTACGCGGGGAGCTAAGCTTCTTGTTCATTAATTAAGAATGGAATGTTTCGTTTATAGAATATTTATTAACTCAAGATAGAATTTTTTTCAAAAGAGGAGTATCTTTCTCGTTAAGATTCTCTCGTGCAACATCGCATCCGCTTTGCAGTGAACCGCGACCGCGAGAGAGCGAACCGGTCGATCCTTTTTTGCCTCCTCGCTCCCTCTTCCTCATGCATATGCAGGCGAAGCGCATAGCCGTGCTTTCGAGCGCATCTCCGAAAAAGAAAGAGAGGAGGAAAAAAGCCATTATCGAACGCATGCGTACCACGGCGCGTAAAACTGTCGATCAATTAGCGTAATGACAACGTAGACAGTAGATTCAAGTTCCTTGAATTGTCTGATTGTGAATAACGGTTAAAATAGAAATAGTTTTTGTGTATTGTGGATTCTAGAATTTTTATTTTAACAACCGGATTGGCGATAGATGGAAAAGTTCCTTGAAATATTCTTTAAAGATAAACTCCAAATTTTGGGATTAAAAGAAAGAAATTTATTTACAACATATTTCTCGTCTCTTTTACCACTTTTGTAAAATCTTTTTTTTTATATGTTCTTAGAATTTTTATTTTAACAACAAGACTAGCGATAGATGGAGTTGTTTTAACAAAAAAAGACGCGATAGATAGAAAAACTCTTTCCTAGAATATTTCTTAAAGATAAATTCCAAATTTTGGGATTAAAAAAAAGGGAATTTATCTACAAAATGTTTTCTTGTCTTTTATCACCTTTTTTAATTTTTTCTTTTATTTTATATCATGGAATTTTTATTTTAACAACGAGACTAACAATAGTTAGAAGAACTCCTCCTTGGAATATTTCTTAAAAATAAACCTCAAATGTGAGAATTTGAAGGAAAGGAAATTATCCACAAAATATCTTCTCGTCTCTCTCTTAATCCTTTTCTTCCTTTTTATTCGCCGTCCACCGAATAAAGTGGCCGGGCTAGCTCGTGGTAATTCACATAGTGGTTTATTTTCTCCGCGCGGCGCAATTATACCGGGGCGTGGTCAAATAGACTGAAATTACAAGCGTCAGGATATTAAACCGGTAATTACGCGGATCTGATATTAATTTCCGAGATTCTTTCGCGTCGAGCAGTAGCAATTTGCTGAACCGTATTACACCTCTCGCGGCACGTATGATTCGATTTTGTGCGCGGCTTTTTTTCTCGGGGTACATACCGACCCCATCATTGGAGGGGGAGGGGAGGGCAATCGTGTGGGCAAGTCGATCATTCTCGCGCGTCAAAGGGGCACACCAGGGGTGGAAATTTATGACGGTACACACCGCGCGAATGGCCGCGTTTTTCTCATATATAGGAATAGCAAGAAGCGCAAAAGTAAATAGAGCGTCGTAGCGCGTAACGCACGACCGAGGGAAATCTCCCAGAGATTATTTATCCGGCCACCGGACTGACGAATGTATACCCATTGTACTTACCGCTCACGTCCCAAGGTCGCCCGATTAATAATTTCCCTCGCGTGGTTTACGACTGCGGGATCGCCGGGAAGCGCGCCGAAACGCGCGGAGCTGTCCGCTGTCCTCGTGCCCGAGCGCGATTAAGATCGAGTCGACAGAACTCGCGACGATTATTCCGCGGAGGAACAAACCGGGTTCGTCGCCAAAGGTGATTCTGCGCTCGCAGGCGAATTGCGATCGACGACGCAACTGCCATGGATCCACCGAGTCCCGAGCACCGTGTACGCCAACGGTCCGCACGCGGAGGCAATCTTTCATGTACACGCGCGCGGAGCGTGACATCCCACCGATGTTGAAACGCGGCTGTGCTGATCGACTGACCGTGACCGGCCGCGCGTGTGGTCGATTATCGTTAATTAATTAGACCGTGGTAGAAGGAAGCCGACGAATGTCCGGGGGGGGGGAGGAAGGGGGGCTAGGAGCCGCCCGTGCGCTCCTTGCCGCTTGCGGATTCCTTCCGCCGCGCCGCGCCGGAACGGTGCTGACGCGCGCACGTGGACGCTGAATAATTGCGTTATACCGATCTCCTCCACCGGCCTCCTCGCCTCCGCCCCTCGTCCGTTCTCACTCTCCAACCCTGCCACGCGACCCTACGTAATGTCATTATCCCATTAGGTTGGACGATGAGATACGCGGCTCTCACGGCAGCTGCAAACACAACGAACGCATATATACATATACACACACACACACGCGTGCATGCGCGCGCGGTCACAGCATTCCACAGCGACGAAGCAACGTCGGCTAATTTTATTTACTTTATTAAAAGTCACTGCGGCGGCGTCCGAGCTGGGCTCCGGAAACACCCCGGTGACGAATACGTTGGAAAAGCCACGAGGAATGAGGCTTGTTAGCCCGCATGACATACGCATAAGTAACACCCTTATCAAATGTCTCTCTTTACATGTTAGATTTTTCTGTATACTCCGACTATAAGCGCCGAGGAGTCTTCTCTGGGTATCCAGCCACATGACTCTGGCAAAAAAGACGTGTTTCCTGATGGATTTTCATGCACCGTGGAGTAGTGTTATAAAATCAAAGTTCAAGTCGGTTGGCTAAATTGCAAAATATAAATGTTTAAACAAGAGGTTTCCAAGAATACTATAGCGACTTGAGATTGTTAGAATTTTATTTCGTATGTAGTCCTAAAATTAACTTCAGTAAATCAGTAAAATGTCCAAATAATATATAATATACACAAGTTTTTATTCAATCTACTTGAAAGTTTGCACTTGATGCCATATACCTTTGCGATCGTAAAGGCCATCACACGTACAAAAATTTTAATCGTAACCGTAAAGTCTTAAGCATATTGACCAATCACACTCGTGACTCGACCATTCTGAAACGTAAGATCGCAATTTTGATCGTGACTGGTCAATTTGCTTACGGTCTTTTAAGATTACGACTAAAATTTTTGTACGCGTGTGATTACACCACCCTTTAATTACACCACAATTTCGACGCTCGAAAGTCGCTAAAAGAACGGAACATCGATTTACAATTTTTGGAAAATCGATTTTACATTCTGATGAGATAGATTTGATTATTTCGCAAAAGTTTGGACGATTCAAAAAGATTTCGAAATCTTAAATGTTGGACGAAATTAATCGTGCGCGTAAACGCCTTCATATATTTCACAAGATCTCGCGTGCACAGCGCGGACAAGGAATGGGATCTCCGCGCTGTTAAAATTATACGCGTTTGTAACAGAGGCGGCGGCGCCGCGGCGCGGCGCCCAGCTCATCCTCGTGTACGCGAAACCGTTTTCCCTGCACAGAGACGGGTTTCCCGCGGCCGGAAATCGCGTTGTCTCGCTTGAGGGGAAAACAATAAGGCAGCAAGGCACAGTCATATGAATTGCGCTCCAACAGGTGCCGGGTATCGAATCCACCAGAGCACCTGATGAAGTACAATTAACATGCAGCAGCCTCCACACGCTCTTCTTCCCCGATTCCCGTTCTTCTTTCCCTTTCTCTCTCTCTCTCTCTCTTTCTCACACACAGACATACACTTGCACACGTACAAACACACGCACAGCCTTGTCCTCTTTTTTTTCCAGTCCCCTCGAAAAGGCGCGGTTCGTTTCTCCGCAGCGCGCGCTACTTCAGGTACCTGACTGACTTTTAAATTGGCACAGCCTAAAGTACCCGAGTAACGCGTGTCGCGAATGATACGTATGAACGAAGCTGAAGTGTGTGTGGTGGTGTGTCGGCGACGGCAGCAAATCTTCATCTCGAGAGTCTCCGCTTCCATCATCCACTGCAGCGCGCGCGAAGCCTGCAGCGAAAGGGGATGTGGGCCGATGCGTCAGCGATTCCGTTGAGTTTCCTTTTGACCTTGGGATTTGAGCATCGATTCTCGCGTGTGCGCTAAATGATAATTTAACGTTACGCATGTTAAAGTTATATACCAGATCATTACTCACTGCGTGCGTATCGCGGAGTTTCATCGGCCGGGAGGAGGGGGGGGGGGCTGTAACAAAAACCTGAAATATAACGTGGGACTCGAGATTATCTCGGAAATTGTCTTCACCGTGTGATACATAATACATGCGGCTATTTTGCGGCAACGCAAAGGAGGGAAACCTTTACACATGGAGATTCAGAAGAAATTAGATAATAAACGATGCGAACGTTACGATTCGTGCATTCGCATGCGGCCACGGTAATTCGCGATAGGATAATCTGCATCTGATTACTCCCCATACAATGTGCCGTCTTGTTCTTACCTAATTCTATTTCTATTGCTCTCATCACTCGTATCATAGTGCCTGTTATATAGCCTTCCTTCACGTCGCGCGTCCCTATCGTCGTACAAATGCGATCAACTCGGCAAGAAACTCGAATAATCCCGTCTTGTTTAACGATGCAGAACACCAATCAATCAATTGGCTCCGCAAATCCTGAATAAGTCTTGGCTTGTTCTAAGGATTCCTCTTTTCTCTTTCGCAACGATAAGTGTTTCGTGGTGTCAACCATGGCATACACAATCCATAGCCAGGATGGTAGGATCAGGGAAATTTCTGCCTTCTATCATTAAACCCGTGTGTCACATTATGCATTGTGGATTGGGGTTGGGATTTGGATTGCGAACTGGGAATGCGTTAATTAACCAATCTGATTGGTTGGTCAACGTTTCCCCCAGTTTAATCTTGCGCGGATTGCGAATTTAAAATGTGAGGAATAAGGAGGGATCAAACTAGGGAGAGTCACGAGTCCATCGCTTCGCATGCGAAACCATCGCGGCACATCCACGGAACTTCTGCACCCTCTTCTGAATTTCTCATCTCATAAGACGCAAAGACTATAAAGTACCACGATTTCGATACGGAACTTGTTAGTCTTAAGTTTCTTAGCCCGTAAGATCCATTGAAGGAGGACCTTGAGAAAAGACTGAGTATTTCGAAACGTGCCTGAAGGACTTTCTTTGAGAACACTCGCGATTTATTCGCATCGCTCAAGGCGGTGTTGCTTTCGCGGAGCTCGAAACGGAACTGACTTGCTTGCCGATAGTAAGGACACTTCGGTCGTTTACAGCGAAATGTTTCTTTGCCGATCGATTTCGAGCATTGGAACGCTGTTGTTGGGGACGCCGTAACCTTCTGCAAACTGTACGACGAAAGGAACGACAACACGAGTGCAAAAACACCACATTCCAAAACTCGTACCTCATCCGCCCTGGTCCCTCTTAATTCGCGCGGTACAGAGCGAAGAAATCAGCCCGAGACCCCGTGGGCGGGCTGTTTACGAAAATTCACCTCGCGATTTCACCTCCGGATCTCCGAGCATCGAAACCGACGATCGCGACACATATTCGCGCGGTCGCACGGAATTGATGGGACGCCGAATGCATAATTCATGACGGAGAATCGAGGAGCTTTTTCCGTGACTCGGAGAACGCGCGTGTACAGCTGCTCGCTTCTCTCTCCGGGGGAGCCAGAAAGAGAGAGAGAGAGAGAGAGAGAGAGGGGGGGGGAGGGGAACAGGTATCGGAGCGACGTAAAGAAAAAATATGCGTCTGCGATCTACGGATCGGCGGATAAATTTCCGCGACGCCCCATCGATTCATCGTCTTCTCCCGGGGCGACGGGGAACCGCGAGAATCCGTTGGAAAGTACCGCAAGACCGACAATGGACCCGGGGGTCCCCCGGGCACCACGGATCACCTTCCGCTCGTTTATCAAAGCCCGTCCGGGGGACGGTGCGCGTGCGACAGATGGTTGCGCACCGAGGCCGAGTAACGAGATTTTTTTTCTGCGATTTTCCGCGAGATATGGATATACGCGATCGTCACCCTTCGCCGTGGAAAGCCGCCTCCTCTCCCGTCTCGGAATTTTTTTTTTAAATACTTTATTAACACAGATTTGGAATTTAGAAAGGTATTATTTGTAATGAAACATGCCGCAAATACGCAAAAAATGCGAAACTTCCTGGTCTACAAATGCAAAAACGGTAGCTTCGCTACGGAAAAACGATCGATCGCACGGTATACATAAAACAGTTTTGTACGATAATTGTAACGTAAATAAATGAGCGCTGCGTTGCGGAGCGATTATCGCGCAGTTGTCTGGCAAATTACAGTTGTCATCATTTATGAGACGCAGCGCAGGATACGTTAGATGGAAGATACGATTGCGTAACTGCGTGGTAATGCGTAAGGATGGGAACGCACAACGCGGACGCGGTAACGGCGGAGCCGAGACGTGGAGCCGTCGCGTCCGCGTGAATCCTTAAGGCGCGATTACGGAGCCGTTATAAGAACCGCGCGAAACACCCGTCCGACGCGATTCCCCGCGCGATAAATCGCACCTCGCGTCATCCGATCGCAATTTACGGCTAGTCGGGAATTATCGGAATCTCTAATCGATCGCGACGCGAAAAGATCCGCGAGTCGCGCGGATCGATAAGGTGCGACTCTTTCGCCGAGCGAGCGCGTTCGCACGTCCGTTTTATCGAGAGAAAGAATTATGGCCGTCCCGTTTTCACCTCGGTTTTCTTTTCTTTTTCCTCTCCTTTCCTCCTCGCCTTCGCTCCCGTCGATAAATTGCTCTTACGCAAATTTATAATTCACCGGGAGGGAGGACCGTTATTAAGTGATTACCGGGCGACGCGCGATTTCTTACACGTCGGAATAAATCGGTCGCGAGGAACGATTACGGGGGGTAACCTTGAGGAAAGCGAGGAAAAAAAAATGACGTCGCGACGACCCACTTTTCCCCGGCCGGGCCGTCCGACCGATAAATCACTACGCGTCGCGTTACATTTCGTTACGGTGAATATCCCCGTCGCTTGTCTATCTCAAGAGTCGATCTCTTGATTTATGTATTTGATTGGAGCGCGTGGGGCGGAGGGGGAAGGGGGTGAGAGTATTAAATTAACTCTTACGGAATAGTTCCTCCGAGTTCCAGTAGTCCGCCGCTGTTTCGCTTATCGCGACGTACAACATCGACGAGGAACCGTAAATTGTCGACGTTTAAGGGACACAACTCGCGTCAATTTGGAAAAAAGAGGATACACCGTGGAAGGATTTACCTTTGTCACGCAATTACGTAAATAAGCTTTATCGTCGATGTGACCCGAAGGATATTGCCGCGCGTTCATCGATCGACGAATCGTGAAACGGCACAATACGATAAATAATTTGCGACAATAAACGTGAAAGTATATATGCAAACAACATTCTTTTACATGTTTATTCCTTTTTTTTTCAATCTGTTTGCCAAAAGATTGTGCATGATACTCCGATCAGAAGTTCTAAAATGAATAGGCAATATAACGTGAAAAGAACATTTTTTTTGCTAAAATATCCAACAATGATTTAGGTAGACACAAATCTGAATTTTGTTAAACTATCAAAATAATTACGTAAAATACTCAAGCATGATGAGTAACGCTGTGTAAAGTTTTGACATTTTAGCAGCTAGATTGAGCCACATAATTATTTTGATGGTCTAACAAAATTATTTTCTGTGTCTACCTACATTTTTAGATACGGTCTTGCTGAAGTGTCTAAAAATTTAGTTACACACAGATCTAAAAATAATTTTGTTGAATCATTTAAATAATTATGCAGAACACTCAACTTGATTGCTAGAATGTCAAACTTCTTGGAACATTGCTCACCGTGCTTGAGCGTCCTACATAATTATTTTGATGGCAAAATTGTTTTCAGCTCTGTGAATCTACACTGTTAAATCTATAGTGTCAAACTGAACCTTATTTAAGTCGCCACTGCTCTAAATAGTTCTTTTTTACTAAAACAATAAAGTTAAATAATTTATAGTAGTTCAAA
>NW_012027103.1:97807-112342 GCF_000956235.1 Wasmannia auropunctata | reverse complement strand
TTTGACACTATAGATTTAACAGTGTAAGCTAAATTCTTCTTCGATACTTCAGCAAAAGTCGTTCTTTCCGTGTATCACTTCGGACAGTTGAGATGCTATAAGGAAATGTATCTATGAGAATTCGTTCGTTACTCGCGCACGCTGATAAATCGTGGTATTCCATTGGATTACGTTATCTCCACTACCGGTCCGGATGTAAAAAGAGTCACGCAACTCTTGGTGATTCTTCACGAGGCACGCAATTCGACGATGCACGATATGTCCGGTGTGTTACGGCGATAAGAACGAGGACTGGTTCGAACGGCCGGGACGTAATTGCGAGTCCCGCGCAACAGCAAACAAATCGAGATTCCTCGCTGATAACGCGCGCGCGCGCGCGCGGGCGATCGGTTATTACGGACGGAGAGATACCGCTGTGCTTTTTCGCCTACCTCTGTTTATCGCGCTACACGCGATTTTTGGGCCGATACACCATGATAGTTTTGCTCTCTTCGAGGATAGTAGACGGCGATAAACGGTTAAACTTCGACAGTCGAAGTCGAGGCCAAACTCCTAATAGGCGCGATTTATCACGCCAACAAATAAATCTCGCGTGACGATAATTAGGGACTTCTAATTACGCCTGGCTGTTCAAAATATCGGTTTAAAACAGCAACGTTTCTCATTTGTCAAACGCGCGTTATCTACTCCGCAGGTGCAAATTATCGTCGCCGGAACGATTCGCAAAAATTACACGTCGCGCGGGTAGCACCCGCGGCGGCGGTCATCGATAAATCATTATTTCTTTTGCAGAAACGAAATTCGCGAATTCGTGTCACGCGCGTTACTCCGGAGTAAAACCCCGGGGGACCGAAGGGGAGAAAATGGAAGACGCGCGCTTCCTCGGACTGCCGAGAGGTATTAACGGCGGCAAAAGCATTATCTTATCTAGCAGATATTCGGTCTTCAGACGCGCAGCGTAGCGCGCGATAGCAACTCCTGGAAAGAGAGTAGCGTCTCTCCTAAAAAAAACGACACGTACACGCAAAGAACGGTTTTGCTGAAGTTTTGCTAAAAATATAATTGCATATAAATCTAAAAATAATTTTGAACCGTTAAAAATCAAAACGCTCAAGCTGATTACTAGATTGTCAACATTTTTCGGAATATTGCTCATCATGCTTGAGAGTCCTATAATTATTTTGACAGTTCAACCAAATTATTTTCCGATCTCTAGCTAAACTTTTAGATATTTCAACAAAATCGTTCTTTTCGAGTGGAAGCTCAGAAAGCGCTTCTGTACAGCACTACACGGTATTTCCGACAATACACCATTTCCATATGTAAATGTCTAAGTAATTTCCGCAAACACGCGTAGATCGTAAGTCACAGTTCGTTGATATAAAAAACGCTGAGCAAACACGCGCAACTCATGAGTCAAATGGCCACTTGAACGGCGGACTTTATGTTCATCGATATCGCGCGACGATAACTCGATTTGTCTCTTGCGTTTACATACACGCAAGAAACGATTTTGCCCATTAAAAAATTTAGCTAGGTACAGATCTGAAAATAATTTTGCTGGACTATCAAAATAATTAGGTCGCCTAAGCATATAATGAACAATGCGGCAAAAAGTTTTAACATTCTAGCGACTGGCTTGAGCGCCGCTGCATATAATTATTTCGATACACTCAGAAAGAAACATAGTGATAGCACTTATAAAGGTAACAACCGTACAAGTTCTATATATAGAAATTTAATGTATACGCAGTAATGTTGAATAAAGTATTTTCTAGCTATAATAAAACAGTTTACTTATAACTGCGTGCAGTAATTCTAAATATATAAAACTTATAAAATGTTATTTTTATTATTTATCATTAATACGTATTTTTTTCTGAGCGTGAGTCTAACAAAATTATTTTCAAGCTATAATAAAATAGTTTAACTACATGCAATAATTTCTATACATAAAACTTGTACAGTTCAAATTAAATTGAGAGAAGGTTACGCACAGTCAAAGCAGGATCTTGGCGCTCCTAATATTTCTATGTGAATTTACATACATATTCTGGTTTCAGCAAACTGCATGCCGTTACTTTCGGATTCTACACAGCTCTCTGCTTGAAACAGTACTGTAATATCACGATTATTAAATTGATAATCAATTTAATGAATATTGATGCTCACCGGCATCTAATAAAATCCCCCCCCCCCTACCCGCGACGTGAAATAAATGCTAAGAATAATTTGTTGCGAAAAATATTATCGAATCCGAAAGTGACGGCACGCAGTTCGCTGAAACCAGAATATGCACGCGTAAATTCACATAGAAATATTAGGAGCACCAACATCCTGCTTTGACTGTGCGTGGGCTTTCTCTCAATTTAATTTGCGTTATACATAGACGATCAAAATATATATTATTGATAAATTGTATAATTTATTTTATTATTTATACCACTACTACATATTTTTTTCTGAGCGTAGTCTAACGGAATTATTTTCAGATCCATATATCTAGCTGAATTCTTAGAGTTTTATTTCAGTAAAACCATTCTTTCCGCGTGCATATATCTATCGACTGCCGTTTACCGCAACGTATATAATAGTCCGACGCGTTGCGCTATACTCGTCGCGTGTTCGATTCGCCACGTCACAGAGAGACGCGCCGCTTCTCTCCTAGGCACGAGTGTGCTTTTGCGAACGCACGACTAAATAAACCGCCGGTGCAAAGAGAAGACGGGGAAGAGGGAGAGAGAAAAAGAGAGAGAGAGAGAGAGAAGAGGAAAAGGGGAGAAGTTCCGCGTACGCCCCGAGCGCGCGGCTTTATACGTAAGAAAAAACGCAGCTGGAAATTCAAGACTGCACCAACAGCGTCACGTGGCGCAATGACGTGACGCGGAAACATCTGTATTAAATTACACCGTACTCGAATAGGCAAGGAATTTGTCTATACAGAATGCGGACAGGTCGGACTCGCGAAAGAGACTGTGTCGCGAGTACGGTCGGATAATCGCGCGCGTTGTCGATCTATAATAAATAAGTCTTGAAATAAAACTTTCTAAGTGCATTTTTAAGCGGTAAGGAAAAGTATACACTGTTTCAATATTGTATAGAAATAAAAATATGTACATAACTACTAGAAACATATATATATATATAGATATGTATGTATGTATATAAACTATACATTTATTTCCGTTTCTGAGGTATCTAAGAGGGAAAAGTACTCAGCCATTGGAAATGCAGGCAAGAAAATAAGCAGAAAGCAAGCCGGGGATCAAGCATCAGGCAAGCTGATTTGATGTGCCACGCCGCGCGGCATTTCAGTGATCTTAGCGCGGTTTGTATATGCGAGGTGATTGATAAACGCAGACATTGACACAGACAATTTTCAATGTCCGCTGTATAAATGCCGCGGCAAAACGCGCGATCGCTTGGCTACTACACGTCTGCTGCCGCTACTACACGTCTACTACTTTCGCTGGTTTTATTTGCATGAAGCGCGCACGACCGAGCGACAGTTCGTCAGGTATAGCCGCGGGATAAAATCACGGCATCACGCGACTCATGCGAGCGGCGGCGTCGTCGTGACGAACGTGAAAGCTGTTTCTCCACGGCCGGGGCCGGCGAGAGAGCCGCGAAGAGGTAACTAAGGATGAAGCGAAAAGCCTTCGCGAGACCGCCGCCGAGATCCGACACGGAGAGGCGATGCGCGTCGAACGATTTCGCGCGCGCGAAAACGAAACGTTCGTTTGCTATTTTGCGGAATTATCCATTATCTTCTTTGAAGAGCAAAAAAAGAAGAGAAAGAGAGAGAGAGAGAGAGAAGTGCTGCTGTGATGTGTCGTAGACGCGCTCCCTGCTCTTATCGCGCCGCTGACATTGCTATATATCGCCGCGCGGACGCGGTTCTTCCTCGCGATTCGTATATTCTTGGCGCCGGGGAAGAAACTCGATAGTCATTCTCACGATGAATAATCCCGCATGATTCATGAAACCGACACCGTTAGTCATTAGAATTATTCGCGTGCTCGTAAATAATGTAGATTGCGGCGGAATTATCTCCCGCGCGCGCGCGGAAAGCGTTTTCTCCTCGCGCCTTTTCTTCTGCTGCACACTCGATTCTTTTTGCGATAATTAAGTGAATCGCAGAGAGATGATTTTGCAATTCGCGGCGGAACATAAATAGCACTGGCGGTACCGTACATCGGCTAACATCGTTCGATAATCGTGTTGTTTATCAACTCTGCGACAGTGACAGTGAGAGGGCACGAAAAGAATGATTTTGCTGAAACATCTAAAAATTTACCGATACAGATATTGAAAATAATTTTGTTGGACCATTAAAACAATTACATTTTGTAGAACGCTCAAAAAAATAATAATAATAAAAGCAACGCTGCAAACAGTTTTGACATTTTAACAACCTGCAGCTTGCGAACTACATATTCCACAACAAAAATTATTTTCAGATCCGCATCTAGCTAAAATTTCCAATTTTTCAGCGTCGCTAAATTTTTCAGCAAAAAAACCATTCTTTCTGGGGTGTAGCTTTTTCTGCAGGTCACGTGAAATACAGTTTCCAAACCTGATCCAAATTTTCTCGTGTTATCGAAAGATTTCGATTTTCTCGAATAATAAGGTTAAATAAAGGAAACTGTTAACCAAATTCAATAACAATTTTATCGATCTGCCTAAGTTCACGCCGGTAGTCGCGAATCGTAAATTCAATCTAGCCTCGTTTTTCCAGGGCGCGGCAGATAATTAAAAGCCGCGATATAATATGCACACTCTTCGCGTCATACTATTTATTACTTTTCGTGTCTATGCCGAATTGTAACGGCGCGCGTAATGTAACTGCACTCTCGAAGAAAATCGATCGAAGAAGAGAAGCTTCCCCTCCCCCCCCCCCCTATTCCCGGCGATCCTCTATCCGATCGTCAGTTATACGACGGCCAAGTATAAATCATGCGAAGGGAACGGCTGGAAGCCCGCTTATCGCGCAATTACCGCATACCGTTATCGCCAGATATTTATACACCTATTAATCGCTCGCGCGAGTTCTCGAGACGACATTCTGCCGTCCCCCCCCCCTCCCTCTTCTCTGCTCGGTGGGGTCCCGAAACGCTAGTTTCGCTCGATTAACCGATCGCGGATTCTTTTCCTCCGCGGACTTTACATTCTCGGATCGATACGTTCGTACGGGCTCTCGTACTGGCTGGTGTGCGCCGTTCACTCGAGGATTGAAATATAAGTGCTCGGATCGCTTAGTTCCGTTCAAGGAGCGCCGTAATGCAGCGCGCGCGCGATTACCGCCGTTTCTCGGAGTTAGCTCTGCCTCTCGGTATTTCTTGGAAGCGATTATTATACATTACTCTTTAGTATAAAATAAGTGTACTACTCGTAAAAAAGGAGATAGCGGGGAGGAGGAACTTTCAAGATATCTTTCCCCTCTCGTTAAAATATATTCGCTATGAATACACTATATGATTTCACCAATCACGGAATTTCGCGGAATTTCACGATTGCATGTTTGCGATTGAATTCTTTACTTGAGTTTCTCTAATGTTTTTTTCCGTACGCGGTGTAATTCCGCTTATTGCAGAAAACGTTTAGCCACCTACCTACGATCGCCACGCTCGGATCCTCCCGAAATGAATTATTAATGATACGCGAAAAAGAGAACATCGACTTTTTCTCACAAGGCGAGCCCGGGATAAAGTGCAGCCTGCAGATGTAAGTCCGAATCGGTTGCACTGCACTGATTTTTCAAGCCGAACAGCCCGGCGGGGGATTTGTGAAAAGCCCGGGGATCTCTATAGAAACGGCGACTCGCTCTGTGCAGGGGTCATTGCGATTGAAAGATGCATCGGCACGTCCGTCGCCGACGGCGGAAGTCGCGACGACGGCGGCGGGATCACGTAGAGAGCGTGAGTGTGTGTAACGGCCATTAAGGAGCTTCCGCTGCGAGCGAGCGAGCGCGGTGGCGACGTGAGTCAGGATTCCGCGGAGGGAGGAGAAAAGAAAAAAAAAAAGATCGCGCCACGTGACAGCGGCAATAGTAACGTCGCGACGTTCCCCTCCCGGCGATCCTCATCGAAGGAAACACTTCACCCCTGTACAGAAGGTAATTGCGCCTGGTTTCGTCGACGATCGGCCGGCGCGGCTCGAGCGAGTGCCAACCGCGGTATTAATGGCGCACGTCTGCAGACGAGAGAGGCCGCGTCCACACGGGGCGATTCATCTCCCGGCGATTTAACAATTCGGCGAAGCCGTCTAAAAATAGCGGCGAACGTAGACGACCTCATTGACGAAGGAATGACGCGGACCGGATCGAGTGGAGGGGAAAAAAAACTGAGCCGATATGTATACGATATAAGCAATATCGATGTGTTATAGTTCCATGCGATTCGCTGAAACAAACGCTGCGAAACGTCAGCGAGCTATAATATCTCTAGATAAATGTTTCTTTTCCTCGCGCTGATATCCAAGTTACTGCTCGGACCTGACAGTCCGACATTTGTGGGCGTTATCCATTTTATATATACGGATGATTATACGATAGAGCTCGCCGGACAGAGAAAGGTTTGAGAATTTTCACGTCGGCGACAACGCGTCGGCTCGATATTTGCAAAAACCCGGGCTTTGATTAAAGCGAGACGAGCTGCTACCGCTCTCGCGAGCGACAGTACTGCGCTCCGACCGATAACTGTAGCTCCCTCGGGAACAGACGCAGCGCGCCGTTCCTTCTCCTCCTCCTCCTTCTCGGCGCGAAATTGGCAGGAAATCAACTCAGCCGCGGCGTGACTTCGCCTTCTTATTTTTAGGTCACCGCAATGCGGGGCCCGGTATAAGGACCGTGGACTGACATGGCGAGCGAGTACACGCGCTCGGAGGCGAACCGAAGAAATGCCGGGGAAGCTGTCATTTATGGACTGTTCGATAAGTACGATCGATTCATCGGTCACTCCGCCGCGATTGTATAGTAATAGCCCCGCAGCGGACGGTCAGAGGAAATTATTCACGCACGGAAAGAACGATTTTGTTGAAAGGTCTAAAAATTTTGCTAAAAACAGATCTGAAAATAATTTTTTGTTAAATAATCATCGAAATAATTTGTTGGAACTAGGTAAATGTTAAAACTGATAAGCATTGCTATAAAACGTTTCTAGCAATCACTTTAACTTTCGCGCAAAATTATTTTGATTTTTGAACAAAAATTATTTTCAGATCTGGATTCAGCAAAATTGTTCTTTCCATGCGAGAATGCGTGAGGATGTTACTCGTAATCAGATCGATACGTTTACGTGCGAACCTTTGCAGCCCTAGGTAGAACTCGGCACACGATTGCGGTTATCACGGAAACGGTTTTTGCTGAAATATCTAAAAACTTAGCTAGACACACAGGAAAACGATATTCTCATTTATATAAGCAAGAATATTAGATTTTCTCAGATTTTACAGTTTTGACTTAATTAAATTAATATTGATACAATTTACTTTAATCAACTCAAGAGTAAAAATCTTCTATATAATAATCATAATATTCTTGCTTATGTATGAGAATGTTTATCTTAATTTAAGACTAATTTTCTTTCTGTGTACAAATCTGAAAATAATTTTGTTGAACTGTCAGAATAATTATGTCATTCAAACATGAAGAACAAGGCCGCAAGAAGTTTTAACATTCTAGCGATCAGCTTGAGCGTCCTACATGAAATTACTCTGGTGGTCCAACAAAATTGTTTTCAGTTCCAGCTAAATTTTTGGGTATATTTGAACAAAATCGTCCTTTTCGTGCATCTCTTTAGTTTTCAGAGAGAGACTTTCCGGCTTTCTGAACGAATCTCCGGCAGGTAGAAAAAAAATTCTAGCTGATTGGTCGAAATTCCAATGATCCTTTTTTGCTGTAGGAAATGATAGATGACGACGGTAAGAATGGGTCTTACTGACGGTACGGACAATTAAATGACACGAGAGAACGGCAGAATCAGCTGGAGCTTCCTCCAATTTTGAAAAGGAATGGGACTTGACCTTGATGACCTGGTTTTTTTTTAGAAAGAAAGCAACAAACTATTGTGTTGAATATTGCCACTATTTTTCCTTTTTCCTTTTGAAAATCGAGGATGGCAGTGCAACGGCATTATAAACGTGCGTTATAATGCCGTCGCATAGTTCTCGAGAGCGTAAGAATCGATGCGGGATTATAAGCGGATTATGTGCGGCGGACTACATTTTTGGGAGCTCCATAAATTTCTCCACAAATAATAAAGATCCCTTTGATCCACGTTAGTGGAGCGAGTAGATTAAATTGAGGACGAAAATGGTCGACCTCCGGCTCCGCTTTGTGAGAAGTAATTCGGACTACACAAAGAATTAATAATAATATTTCACACTCTGTTTCGTGAATGTTTAAATTCCTCATGGGGAAATCCCCCCTCCATATCTCTCTCTCTCTGTCTCTCTCTCCCGTGTTAATTGAAGATAATCCCGACGGTAACGACACACCGTGAGAGCTCATAAATTTTAACAATCGCCGCCGTGCATCGAAACGTCGATAGTTTAAGCGTCAATTGCCGCTTAAGCGCAGTCGCAACGCGACGGTTAAATGCAATTGCTACAACTGTTAAGTGCTATTTGAAGCGGACGATTAACGCGTAATTTATCTGCAGGTCTGGTGTGCAACCCGGGTTGTAGCACGAAAACGTTGTGTCGCATATGTACAATCTATACACGGGGCGAGAGTCATTTAACGAATATAAGCTATTCCGATGCTCGGATATTGTTCGCATTTGCAATTTTAATCGACGAAGAGGAGGGTGGAGGGAGCGAGGAGGGAATGGGAGAACGGCGGCGTGGCCGGGCGAATGCATGTTGCGCGAATCGCTCCCCTATATATATCTCGGCATCAATTATTAATGAATGATTCAGAATGTGTATATTAATCAGATTTCCGCAAATACCGTAAATCCGACCGTCCCGTCCGATCTGATAAACGTGCACGCAGCTGTAAGACGCGTAATTTCCGGCGGCCACTTCCCGCCGTACGTGCCGCGCGTCGTCCGTCGCGGCGACGCGACGGCTGTAAAACGCACATCTGTTCGATCCCGTCCGAAGGGGGGGAAGCGGGAGAAGAACGAGACACGGAGAGAGGCTTTCGCGACGCGCAAGATAAGATCGCGCGATTAGGTTTTTTCACGAAACTCCTAATGCAGTTGCGGCATCATTAAACGGCACCGAGCGGCGCGCAATTAAGCGATATCGCGCTCGAGAGATCGGCGCTGCGAGCTCTCGTTTAATAATACATATATGAACGGAGATCGTTGAGCGCAATTTTATGGCGATCCACAATGCGCTCAAATCGAGTTCGAAAAATGCGCTCGACAGCGGCGATAAATCTCGTCGATCCGATGAACGGAGGAGACCGAGAATTAAAACCTGCAGGCGACGTGAACGTGCGGGCCTTACCGGCGCGTGTTTAATCGAAAAGCAAATAAAATGTATTATACACAGGAAGAACGATTTTGCTGGAAGGTCAAGAAATTTGGATCTGAAAATAATTTTGTTGGAAACTGAAAAATGATAGGCATTGCTATATAAAACATTTTGATATTCTAGCAATTAGTTTAACTTTCCAACTAAATTATTTTGATAGTACAAGAATTATTTTCAGATCTGCAGTATTCAGCGAAATTTTTAGGACCTTTCAGCAAAATCGTTCTTTCTGTGTAAATATAACATGTTAATATTCAATCTAACAGTTAAAATGTTTTCATTTCTCAGATATGTAATCTAGTAACGTGATACGAGTGGAATTTTTACGTCGCTACGTAAATTATTTCGGGCAAATATAATACGTGAAAAGAAACGGCTAAAGTATTTAGAAATTTAGTTAGATACGGATCTGAAAATAATTTTGTTGGACCAACAAATTACGTAGGATGCTGCTCAAGCTGGTAAGTAGAACGTCAAAACTTTTTGTAGCATCGCCCACATCACGCTTGAGTGTCCTACATAATTATTTTGAATAATCCAACGAAATTATTTTCATACCTGCATATCTCTAGCTAAGTTTTGAAATAGCAAAATCGTTCTTTCTGTGCGCGAATAAAATATATCGTGATATCACTCGTGAATTCTTTTTCTAAACTATTAAACTGTACAGAAGCAATACCTTTTGTTCTCAAACTTTTGAAGAAAAGAGAGCATGCACCGTCAGTCGCAAATGTATTTTGAGAACGGTGCGAGGAGAAAGAAGCGGAAAAAGAACCAATGGACGTCTAAAAATAAGCAATTCCCCCTCGCGCTCGTCCTTCTCTGCACGCGCCCCTTCCTTCTGTATATTTTTTCTTTCAGCGAAATCTCTGCGAGCCTCGATGAAGACCGTTCAAAGGGATCGCGAAAGTCAAGTTCAGACAGCGAAGTTTCGAAGCGATAATACAGTTTGCTCGAGGAAACGATACACGCAGTGTTTCGAGATCTCGCGTTGCGAAACTTCTCTCGACAGACTTGACATCGTTGACTTTTTCTCGCCGAAGAATTATATATAGCACCAGCCTCTCTATTACTCATTCTCGAGATTCTCGTCGCGAGATATTCTTACCTTCTCGATACTAAACATAACAGAATTTTTGCAATTAAAATCATTGAGGAAAAATCGAAATGCAAATATCGCGTGCAATTTGCACAAAGACCATCGAGCGAGCGAGAGAGAGAGAGACGGGTGGGTGACAAAGTGCAAGAAGGAAAGAGAGAGAGAGAGAGAGAATTGCGTTGTTCACTGATTTCTACGCGTTGTAAAATAAGAATGTAAAATTTGTAAGATTTACAGAAGATTTAATAGAATCGTATTAATTTCTCGCACACGTTTCCAAATATATACATTTTTATTGAAGATCGTGAAGAATTCACACTTATTGTCCGTGTAATTTTACATCCTTCCTTTTGCACAGTGCAGCTCGCCGCAACGGACCGCGATATCGCGCGTTTGCGCTTCATTAGCGGCCGATTTCCACCCATCCCGTCCGCCCCTCTCCGCCCCCCCCCTCGGACGCGCGCATCCCGAGAGGCGTTTGCGGGATGAGAATATACGCGTCCGACGCGATCGCGTTAAGAGGCACGTGTTACAAAACGATCGCTGAGAAAAAAGTCTTTGAAAAAAGGCCGGAGGGCTTTAGACGGAGATACCGGCCGTGAATGCATCGAGGAAAATCCCGCGCGCGAGTGAAAGCTCTCGCCCGCACGTGCAGCAGCCCCCCCCCCCACCGATCCGACGCGCATACGACGGCTTAACGCTCAAATTAACGTCAGGTTAAACTTGACGTTATAATTAAAAACGCCGCGCAGGAGCCGCGCGCTATGGTAGTCAATCCCCCACTCCCTCCTCCGCCCCTCGGTGGATCGAAAAAACGAAGTTTCTGCAGCTCCGCAATATGTAATACAGCTCCTGTATCGCACTAACGACTTAATAAGACATAATTATTTCATTATTGCTTAATAAGACGCACTAACGACTTAATTATCACGCGAGCGATTTGAAATTCTACTTTAGATTTAAGAAATGAGATTCAATTTTTTTTAAAGTAACGTACGCGATTTCATGAAAAAGACTCCCATATTTTTTTTAAATCTAAAGTTGAATTTCAAATCGCTCGCATTCGAAATTATCGCGAGAACGCCAGCAGGAACGGCACTGATTCTCCGTGCATTCGCGCAATGCCTCTCTGCATTTTAAAAGAATCCCTTGATTTTTACATCCCGGAATTATCATCCAATGAAAATGCGAGGAGGTCGAAAGAAAGATATATATATATATATATATATATATATATATATATATATATGGGTGCTGGAAATACCGAAGGGAAATCGAGTCTCGATCGACGCATCGGCGCTCGCGAGTATCGTCTCTATCGCACAATCTCCCCGCATTCCCGACGAGTTACGCTCGGTGAGAAAAATAAGTTGTCCACCTACGGACTTGCGGGCACGTAGACGCAAATCCGGGTGCCTCTTCGTCGCAAAAATAGAACAACGCCCATCCAGAACGCCTCGGAAACCGGCCGTTTTCGGTGGAGAGACTCGCGAGAGCCATGGGGCCCCAACAGACGTGTCATGTTCGTGATTACAATATCAGAAGATCACAAGAAACCGTACGATGAGCAAACACCGTTTATATAACGCCGCAGTGAGTAAGAGTCAACTCGCTAGATGTATCATTATAGACTTGCGTTTGCATTTCGAAGAAAAAAGGAAGCATTTTTTTACAATGATGATAACTGTATGAATGACAGCTGTACATAAGTTTTGTACGTAGTATTAATGTAGTTAATTGAATAAGTTATTTTAGTTATTGCAACTAAAGCTGAATCGTTAATAATTAATTAAGGTCTCGCGTTTGCATTTCGAAAAAAAAAAGCATTTTTTACAATGATGATAACTATATATATGGGTAACAACTATACACAAGTTTTGTATGTAGTATCAATGTAATATCAATAACTGAATAAATTATTTTAGTTATCGCAACTAAAAAGCTGAATCACTAATAATTAATTAATAAGTTCTCACAACCATTCGGGCTTTAGTTGCAAAATAGTTTATTCAACTATGTACGTTAATTCTACAAAGCTCGCATAGTTGCGCCACTATGTCCCTTTCTCTATGTGAATACCGATGATTTACAATACCCTTATGGCTCGTTTTTATCAATGTAGATTAACTGTAATCTCTGTTTAGTTTACTCTTTATCTTTTTCTAATTCTGAGAACGATAAGAGGCGAAGATAAAAAAGTAAGTTCAACTGCGATTAAAGTTTATCTACATTGGTAAAAATCTATCAGTTAGAATCGGAGTTAGAGAGGATGGAGTGAGTCTCACAATCAGCTTGAGAATGAACAGAGCGAGGCGAGCGTATCTTTTATCTCGTTAGATAAAAGTTATAGTAAAGGAGCTTTGGCGTAGCTTTGGCGAGCGTACCTTATTAAACAAAAGTTATTATGAAAAACGTAACTTAGACGAACGTGTCTAATTTCCTGTGGAATTAATTAACTGTGTCAGTTCCTGTGATCCTCAAATCGGAACAGTGGCCACGTGGCGAGTCATAGTAGGCCCAGTGTACCTTATTACATTAAAATATTTTTTTTTTTAGTGTCTTATCCACGTACATTAAGATCTTTATTTCGTGCAGTAAAAACCTTTTATACTGATGTAAAAAAAAGTCTGGAAAAATTGCGCTACACAGAACACTTTTTTTGCCCATACACGTATATACAAGAATTAAAAGTAAAGATTTTATTCCCCGGATACATGAATAATTTTCTCCGAGGATCTCGGACCCTCGGCAGAACCTACCTCAAGAAATTTCACGAAACGCACGGTCGCGAGGAACACACACACATACACACACACACACGCACAACACGCTGAACAACACGCGAAAAAACGTAGAGCTCTCGAAACTCCCGAAACCGATCGAAAGGATCCATCATTCACGGTCGCGATCGACGAGCAAGCACCAGGAGGAGAAAGAACTACGGCGCGACGACGAACTCCGACGACGTGAAAATTCTAATCCGGCACAAGCGCGCGCGCACGGACGGAACGTAGCGTTGCGTATATACGGCGCGTTGCGTTACAGTTGCGTATACACGACGTGTCGGCGTGAATTTACGCGACAGCGAAGAGACGGAAGGGAGCTCTCCCCTCCTCTTCACCTCGCCGCTCAATCTCTCTCTCTCTCTCTCTGTCTCGTCTGCCCTTGAAACTTTTTGGTCTACGTGCCTGACCCCCGTTTACCCGACGACGAACCGAGAACTGCCCTTGACGCGGCGGCCCCGTCGGGGAAGGCCCGTCGCGCCGAAGCCGACGGTAGCGCGCGTAGAAGGAAAGCGACGGAGGAGTTGCGGAGGAGGCTTTCAAACGAGATCCACGAATGGTGCTGTTGTGTGGTGGGGTCCCCTAAACGAACCCGTGCCGTTCGTTCTCCTCGCCATCAACGGCTGGAGAGAGCAGGGGAGGGAAGGAGGGGGGGGGGGACGACAGTGGAGGACACGGTCGCGGCGCCAGTGAACCGAACGGATGGACGAATGGACGGACGGATGGACGGACGGATGGACGCACGCCCATGGCCGATTGTTCTCCGATCTCACGAATTTCAAGGACGTCTACGCCAAACCGGCTAGGGGGGATGGCAAAACCGGCGAGAGTGGGGGCGACAGAGGCGGGGGCGGGCGGGGGATCGAGAGAGGTTTAGGAATCCTCTTTCTTTCGTTCCGTCTATTGTCCGCCGTTCCCCTCCTCCCTTCTTCTTCTTCTTCTTCTGCCGTCACTACCCCCCCGCTTTCTCGAAAAGCATCACTAACCTCGTTCGTTATAATTTTCGCGATTTGTTTACACACGGTTTAACCCATTAACGTCCAGGCGGACACATTTTTTGAACAATTTTCAGTGGCCAAATTTTTTATTTTAATGGCCTTGAAAAAATTCTAGCAACATCATTTCTGATGTAAAATTTCTCGCTCTTTCAGAATCTGCCATCAGAATTTG
>NW_012027103.1:97119-97757 GCF_000956235.1 Wasmannia auropunctata | reverse complement strand
GCGCGGCGCGGCGCGGCGCGGCGGCGACGGCAGCGTGGATTTTAGAGTGAGGCAGCCGGAATAACAAATGGAATCTCTCTCTCTCTCTCTCTCTCTCTCTCTCTCTCTCTCTCTCTCTCTCCACGCGTCGACTCTCCCGCGCGAGCGCGCGCACGGCAAAAGAATATTAAAATCCTTCGCGCTGTTGTGAGCAGCGCGCGCGGTGTGCCGGCGCGGCGCGACGCGACCGCGCGGCCATCAGCGTATTCAACCTCAGGCCGGTGCGCGTTGTTTGCCCAACCGAATCATACACGTAAGTAAGTTCCCGACTTGCATGATTAATGCCCTTCCCCGAAAGTTGCCCGCGCGCGCCCGAGTCAACGTCGCCGAGCCCGGCGCGTCGCGCGCGTTGTCGACGAGAAAAACGGAGAAACTACGGAGAAGAGAGAAGAAAAGAAGAAAAAACGAAACTTCTCTCGCGCGCGCGAAAATCTCGTTAATTGGAACGTTTCTCGTTTTTCGAAGAGACGCGTCAGTCTGGCTTCGCCTGTCGCCGGTTTGACGTGAGACTTCAGATTTACCGGCGATATTACGATAACCGACGGTATTTCTATTCTTCTTCTTCTTCTTCTCTCTCTCTCTCTCTCTCTCTCTCTCTC
>NW_012027103.1:47440-97069 GCF_000956235.1 Wasmannia auropunctata | reverse complement strand
TCGATATTGATAAGAACACACCAGTCATGACGATTACTGCATTTTTTAAAATGAATTTGCACAATATCGTAACATTTCGAGCTTTCGGCCGCCATTTTCGATGCCGCCATCATGAATTTTGAAATGAGTATGTGCACATTTTAAAGTTTAGAGTTCATGGACGCTGTATTTTGACTCCTCAAGATCGTCCTAATGTTGTTTCAATGTGAAAATATCGCTTAAAAAAAAAATTTGAGTGAAAAATCACGGTTTTTTTCCAAAAAATCGACTATAACTTTTTTGGACTTTATTTATGACAAATTCTGATGGCAGATTCTGAAAGAGCGAGAAATTTTACATCAGAAATGATGTTGCTAGAATTTTTTCAAGGCCATTAAAATAAAAAATTTGGCCACTGAAAATTGTTCAAAAAATGTGTCCGCCTGGACGTTAATGGGTTAAGATAAAAATAGGAATATCTTACGTGAATTATTTCGTACCGCTCTTTTGAAAAAAGTCGCTTCGTCAGCCACGAGAAATGGTGTTGTGTATATCGTAAATCGAAATTTGCAGCAGAAATCCAGTCTTTAAAGAAGAAAGAATCCAGACGCGACGACGAAAGAGCTCGTTGCCCAAAGAGCTTATATTTCACTGACAATGAATTTAATTAAATAGCAGTTTAATATTCCCGTTGAATCACGAGACAGAATTGCTGAATGATTCACTCGCTCGCGTACTAAGAAAGCGCCGATATATATATGTATATAATATATATATAGCTTTCGTCAAGACAATGAGTTTGCCGCTGACTGCGCGAAGCGAGCGGCGAAATTCGGTTATACATCCCGAACTCCTTCCTCACGGACAAGGGGATCACGAGGGACAGAGCACGCCCTAAACACACGATTTTCCCCCTTCGAGCACTTGACGCTCTTCATTACAAAGTGGATACGTTACAAAGAAAAAAAAAGATCTGAAATATTCGAAACAACACGAGAGATAAAAACATTACCAGACAATAAGCGTGAGACAGAAGAGGATTGTGTGTACAACGCACGACTTTGACGAAATCGCGATTCGCGACGCACAAACTATTATAATTAAGTAAGAAAATAAGAACCCATCTTGCAGAGAGAAGCCCGTTTTTACAAACTTACGTCGGACATATAATGGAGATTCTCTCCTTCCACGCGTGTATATTATTTTAAACACAATATCGCTCTACCGATTATCTTTCTCTTCGTGTGCCAGCCCATTACCGTTAAATAACGCTCGTACGCCGCCGTTTCCGCTCGCTTTGTCCGCGCGACGGGCTGGCTACATACGTATATACGCGCGTGCGTATTGCGACGGGAGGAAAGAAGACGAGTTTCCGCCTTACTTTCACTTGATCGTGCTCGCGCGCGTACGTATGTCACGCTTGGAGTTTTTTTTGTTTTAAATCTCGTGAATTCTCTACGAGACAAGAAAAATTATAACTCGCCATGTAATTCCTTTCTCGCAAGAAAAATTAAAACCCGCCATGTAATTTATAAATTGTAGGTGAATCTTTACAATTGACAATAGAACGTTACATTTCGGATGTTATCGTTTAAATAAGTCAGGAGACATTCGTTTGTCCGCATCGAAATTGCATAACATGTCCGAAACGCAACGTTTTATCGTCAATTGTACCGGTTTATCTATATATAAAACAATGTACAGTTTTGGCCACAAGTATGAAGTACTCTCAATTTACCGGAATTTTCTGAAAAAGGCGGTAATAAAAGCCAAAGGAGGATTAAAAGTATTAAAATTGTTATGAAAATGTTATTTTTCAATAAAACTGGATTTTTTAATTTATTTTACACTGAACGTAAAAAACGTTTATACACCAATTCGTGTTGTGCTTTATGCTTGGCCAAGGCTGTATTTAATATTCATATACTTTTTTTAAATATACTTTTTTTTCTTCTTTGTTTCCACACCTCTGCACAGACATTGCTGTTCCAGTAAACAAAAAAACCAGAAGCTGCAAACTTCAGTTAGGTGTTCGCTAAAGTTAGTAGAGAGCCGCTAAAAGGCCGCCGAAGGCACTGAACGTGGAACCTCGGGTTTCGTCTTTCTTTTATACACCGACTCGGCATGCGTTTCTCGGTGCGCGCGCGCGATGACGTATTAACGTAGGAATTCCGTGCAGCGCAGCGCGATGCTCCGAAGCGCAGCCGCGGCGAAGGCGACGTGCATCGCGGAACGGTTAGGTTCGCGAGAGAAGCGCGCCGGCAGGTAGCACGACGACATTCCAATTAGACAAGCTCGTTTCCCGTCCGAGTCTCAATCGCGCGCCGCGGCCACGCTCGGCTTCCGCGATCACATGCGTGCAAAAGCAAAAGCCTCCCTTGGATATTCTCGGTCTTCACATTCGGTTACAACACGGAGAATTTTTTTTTAATTTACCTTGCAAATCATGTTAATTATGGGACAATATAGTATTTAGGCAAATTTTACTGTGCACTATAATAAGATTTCGCAGTAAAATTTATTGTAGTGCACAGTAAAATTTACCTAAATACTATATTGTCTCACAATTAACATGATTTTCAGGGTAAATTTTAAAAGAAAATTCTCTCCATGAAGTTAATAACAGGAAATGAAAGAAATATACCAAACAGCTGATAAATAAAGAATAATAAAAAATAATAATAATAATACGTTGAATCTAGATTAATTAACAGTGGCGTATCCTTATGATACCTTATATGGAAAGCAAGATTTTTTTTTCGAGTATCAAATTGATTTTTCGTAAATAAACGATAGAACACGGAAAGAACAATTTTGCTGAATCTGCAGATCTGAAAATAATTGTTGTTCAGTAATTAAAATAATTTTGTGGGAAAGTCAAAATAATCGCTAGAATATCCAAACGTTCTATAATAATGGTTATCATTTTTAACATTCCAACAAAATTTTTCGATGATTCAACAAGAATTAATTTTCAAATCTTTATTCAGCAAAATTTGTAGGCCTTTCAACAAAGTCGTTCTTTCCGTGGACTGTAATATACCTCAATGATTAAATTCAATTAAATTTCGAAAATAAATTGGAAATTAAATCTTTCAACGTCTATATTTTTATTGTATGCGAAATATCTTACAGCGGAACCGATTCGAATCTGAATATCAAGATTGGTCGGGTTGTGCGCGACGGCGGCGATTCGGCATGAGGAAAAAAAAATCAGGAATTCCAATCGAGTCGCGCGACGCATTTCTATAGAAGAGTCACTCGCGGCAAAAGGGGACAGGCTACTGATGTTGCTGCAGGTGCCGCTCGCCGATTCAGGCAAAAACGCGTTTGCCTGCCGACACCCAGCGCGCGTACCGCGTGCACAAGAGAAGCGAAACTTTTGCTTGAATGAAATATCTACAAACTTAGCCAGCTACAAACCTGAAAATAATTTTGTTGAACGCTATGAAAATAATTATATAGGGCGCTCAAGCAACATGCTGCAAAAAATTTCGACATTCCGGCAACCATCAGCTTGAGCGTCCTACATAATTATTTTGATGGTCTGACAAAATTATTTTCAGTTCTATTCAAAGAGCTCTATATCCAAAAGAGTTAAGCTAAGCTTTTCAGATACTTTTCGGATGCAGCAAATAATTGTCCTTTCCGTCGTGGTTCTCGCGATTTAAATGTCGTCGTCGTCAGCAATCCGGCGCGGCGGCAGCGCGGCGCCGAAGGGTCGCGCCTCGATCTCCGATAAAGCGGCCACGGCGTTAAGTACCACGCGACCGTCTCGCCCGCGGTATTTAACCCTAAGATTAAAGAACAAAGCTACACTTTCGTACACGCGAATTCTCAGATCCCCCAGCCGGATATTATTACACACAGCTCTCCGATAATACTGCACATCTTTCGACAAAAATTTTTGTTCGAAGGAACATTAAACATCGATATAATTATAGAATTTAAATATATAAAACTGAATTGTCTAAATCCAAATGTTAAAACAAGAGAAAAGAATGTTAACAATTTCGAATTTTCATCGAGTCTTGCAGACTAAAGCGTAGGTATTAGAATTAAATCGCAATAATCTGCACTGTTTGATAAGATCTCACAAATAAATATATAATGTGTGTATGTGTGGTGTCATTCTTCTATTTAAAAGTTACGATAATCTAGGAATTTCTTATTAATAGCAGATAAATAAATTAACTACTTTTTTTTTATCTTTGATTCGTTCAACCGAAAATATATAATTATACATTTAAGGCTGCAAATACGTTAACTATTTTAATTTAAAATTATCTCATAAAGGAATTTGCATTAATTCTCTCGCGATACAAATGCAGCATCAGCGTCTCACGAATAATATAATTCCATGACCAACGTCCGATCCCCATTCCAGCCAAGGAGACGTATAGATTAAAGCGACGAATTGAAGCAAGTACACTTCCGGTCTCTCGCAAATTTTCCGCGAGTATAGCACAATTCCGTCGAAGTCTCTCGAGTCGCCGCGGTCGCCAAATGGCGAGACTCGCGGCGCGTGAAAGTACGAATCGAACGTGCCCATTAACCGACGTACCTGCCTATCTGTTCGGATCGAGCGACGTGTGGGACGTGGGCCCGCATCATGTCTGGCGCGGCGGAAACACACAGAGACGACGGCACACTCGACCTCGGTCCTCGTTTCGCACTCCTCGTAGTCCTCGTGGTATTCCAAAATGAGGCACACTGGCGCGCGCGCGCGCGATTCAACCACGGGCGAACACACGACGGCAGACATTGCCACCGGAGAGAGCCGGGGTTACATCGAAAATAACTTCTCTCGTCGGCACAGGCGTTACTCTTTGTCCGAATCGTCGCAGCCTTATCGCGAAACCGAGCCGAGCCGAGCCGAGCGTGACGCGGCGCGGAGCAGCAGAAAAATTCGGTGGATCTGCAAACTGCTCCGCCGAAAAACCGCGAGGGTCCACCGAGCTGACGAACGCGCGAGGGAGAGGGAGAACTCCGGAGTCGTTCCGAGCGACGGCGGCGGCGACGACGACGACGACGACGACAACTGTGATTCTCGTCGATTAAGTGGCAGATGAAAGACGAAAGAATTAAGTACTACGACGGGAGCTGCGACGGAGCGGAGGTGTATGTACGAACGAAGAAAGAAAGTGCCGGGAACTGCTGGGAAGAACGAACATGAGGAAAGAAAAGGGGAGCAGCCGATGACGACGACGGCGACGGGCAAGACGGATGGAGAAGGAGAAGGCGAAGGAGGAAGCCGAGAGGAGAAGGCGGAGGATATGGGAGATAAGAGAAAGGAAGAAGGACATTGACAGAAAGGTGAACCGGCGGAAAAAAGAGAGGAGCGCGTATATATGCGAGGAGAAAGAGAGAAAGAGAGAGAAGTTCGCAGACGACCCGATCGGGAGAAGGAGAGGAGAGCCGCCGACGGAGCGGTGAACGAGCCGAGAGGGAGAAGGAGGAGAAGAGAGGAGGAGGAGGAGGAGATAGCGGACGTCGGTGAGGCCGCACGGCTCTGGCGGCTCTGGTGGGGTGGCACAGACAGGGGCGGGGCACGTCACGCGGAGGGCCCCGCGTCGGGTGTACCGAGGGCGAGGGGAAAGGGAGGGGGAGAGGAGGGTGCCTAGCAACAGGCCTGCCGGCAGCCGGGGCAGAGCGAGCGTGATTAAATAAAACCGGCGTCGGGCACGGCGACCCAACAGGCGTTGACATCAGCACGCACCAACACAGACCGACGGCGACGGTGCCGGCGAAGCCGGAGGCCGGTACCCGGCGCAGAGAGAGAGAGAGAGAGAGAGAGAGAGAGAGAGAGAGAGAGACAGGGTGGGGGGGAGGGGCGAGAAAGGGAGACACGCACGAACCGGCAAATTCCCAGTCCATATGACTCTCGGCCGGCTGCCGTCAGCCGGATCGAGAGAGAGAGAGAGAGAGAAAGAGAGAGAGAGAGAGAGAGAAACCGACCGGCTTATCCGCCGAAATGCTCCGACTTTCTGGAGATAATAAATACTTCTCGATGATATCGTAGATAACGATACTCCGCTGGAACCTGAGCGAAAGAAAAAAAAAAAAAAAGAGTATCGGCGCGCCGGATTGGAACCGGCGCGACCGGATAAAAACGGTATCTTACGTTACTGCGGCATTTCTGGGACATTGCGCGCACTTTTATGACTGATATTAATTATTCACGCTGATTTTTATAGGTCGAAGTGGTTAAATGAGAAAAAGGAGTTGGATTCCGTGATCGCACCGCGCCGCGAAAGGAAAAACGAACGTTGGCGTTGAGAGCGCTGCTGAGATATCGAATCTCGCGATGAAACCACGTGATATAACCAGAGAAACTCGTAAAACGTCGCGGTGCCATTAGACACACGGAATTGCGATTCATGCAGTGGCGTATGATTTATACTGTCGCTTTTCAGACTGGAAATCTAATTTCGATGCCAGATGTCGTCGGCTTTCCTCAGAGAGGAGCAAAATTGAAACATTTAAAGTCATTAGCGCATACACGTCACTTTTTGTGCAAATAATTTCAATCGAACGTGATGAATGAACCCGGCGATATTCATGACAGAGAGAAAGCTCTTTCTCGGTATTATATACATTTCTGATTATTAATACAGTCAAACGAAAATTGCGTCGAACAAAATACCTCATTATCTCGACGCTGGACGTATATAAAATCAAAACTGTGAACTAAAACGTGACGCGAGGGTAAACAAGGAAAAAAAATAAGGGTGTAACGTGTGAAAAATTTCAAATATTCCGGGAAGAAAATAATCGAGAAAGACACAATTAAAACTTTTCATAAAATTTGGTCAGGAATACACTTATTAGAACAATAGTCTCACGATAAATTTGGAACGGTCGAACGTCAAAGTAAATTATATGTTATAAATATATTTTTGTAATATATTATAAATAAATAACGAATTATATACACGAGAAAGCCAATTCTTCGACGTTGGCGAGTGTAAAACCGTCGGCAATTACGGTTTCACGCGACGAGAGATTCGCGTGCCAGTGGCACTGGCAGTAAAATTTTTCCTACAACTTTAGTCTTTACGGTTTCGAGACTCTTACTCGGTAAAAATATAAAAACTTCCAATATATGGGGCAAATTCGTAGAAAGATTCTCGCCCTCGAGTAAATCGCGCGACGGTTCTCCACCGCTGACTCGCGTAAATATATCTCGCGACGACGAACGAGGGCGAGCCGCACATGCGGCGAACGCGCGCCTGCATATGTAAGGAAAAAAAGCCGGTAAATAAATAAAGAAAGAAAGAAAGCCACACGCGAAGGCCAGTTTTTCGATTCTCGCGAGCGTAAAACCGCCGCCAATTATGGCCTCGCGGATCTCTCGGAGAGAGATTCGTGCCGGGCGGCCGCAGCGGCGCCGCCGCGCCGCCGTCGCCTCGCTTGTATGCACCATTCGTTCGTTTCGGGGGCGACACCCGAAGGAGGTGAAAACCGTGAGGGGGAACGTCATCCGCGAAGGCCCGCGATGCACTCGTCGCGCGCCTCTGTGCTTTTGGCCTTATACAGATTGACGCACAGGCACCTGTTTTCATCACGCGCGCGCGCGCGCGCGCTCGCGCCACCGGATCTCCTTCGTGAGAGATGACCCCGGGCTGCACACAAAGGCGGCCCCCGTACGCGTAATTAGTGCGAGCGAGCGCGTGGAGGTTATTTGTTGCAATTACGGGCTTAATTACTTGGCAATGCGAGCGTGGCGGCCGTCCCTACCGCGCGTATTAAGACATAAACGAGCGGATAGAGAGACCGGCGGTGTTGGTGGGTCCAGGGAGGAGGGGAGAGGCCAGGGGGGATGAAATGCGCCGCCGCGCCGTCGGACTCCGGTAAGCCTGGAACCGAGTGCATTAAGCGCACGTGCCCCTTGGAGGAGAGAGAGAGATCTCAAACTCGAAGAAAATTACACATTCAGCCATTATTCCCGATCATTAATCCTAATCGAGTGCTCCGATTCGCGCGATTACTCGCGCTTAGATTGGCAGTCGGCAAATTGTATAGCGCGACAGAAACAAAGGGATATATTTTTTTTCCCCCAATGATGAGATCAGTAATGACTTCAAGAGATCTTTTCAATAAATGACAAAATTAATATTTTGAATTAATATATCTCGTTAGGAGAATATTCAACTTAATTTCGCCAAGCGGTGCGAAAGAAAAATTCCCGGTGCATATCAGGCGACTCGTGTAAAGTTACATAATTTTCAGAAGCTAATTTTTTTTATGATTCTCAAGTTATCTCCTATAGTCTTCGTCGTGTCCTACCTTACGACGATGATTTTAGAATACCGACCGAAAGAAAGATACTTGCGCCGGATGATCGCTTATCACTGACGCGCGTGCGGCGATTTATTGTTTATTTCGAGGAAAGCCTTATCTCAGCTGGGGATGTGCTAGTCATAATGAACAATAAATATCACCTGCCGGCGGTATTTATCTTCGCGATAAGATTTCGAGTCTGTTCGGTTTAATTGCGCGTACTGCGTTGTGTATATATATATTATATATATATATATATATAAAATATGTATATATGTGTGTATATATATATAATGTATGAAAATTTATATATAATATATATATGTATACACATGTATAAATAATATATAAGATAATATACATATGTGTAATATACATATATATCATCTTTAAATTCTCGAGAAACATCCGATTGACTTTGACCTTCGAGATTACTCGCCTCCCTCTTATATCTCGAGCCATATTTAGCGGGGACCACGATAAACCGATTAATCATAACCGTATACCTTCGACATAGGAGCGTTGATTTCTTCGACGTCGATTCGAATTAATCCTCGTTCACATCGGCGAGCAAATTATTTGACTGTTATTCAATTTTCTCCTACTCTCGCATTTTGCTACTCTACTTATTCACACGATATGCAAATGATCTCACGGACACTGCAGGCGCGGTTTGTTAACTTTCGCCGGAGAGTCGCCGAAAACGATACGCCTCCGAGACGGTTGCGACGCGTAGCCTTCTGGAACCCATCCTACATGGTCGTCCTCTTTTCGAGTTTATAAACGTCCATGGTCCAGAAAGAGAAGGACCGTTCGCTCGCGTGCATTCGCCAGGCGAAGGAGGGAGGGAGAGAGAGAGAGCTCGACCTTCGCTCGCTTTATTTATCGAACAACCGCATAGCAATTGCCGTCGCCGTCGCCGTTGCCGCACGTAGGTATATGAAAGCCACGGCCTCTCGTTCTACGCCCCGTCGTCGAATATGTACAGCGACATGTGTGTGAAAAGACGCGAAAAGTGTGCGAAAATGAAAAAAAAGAACGAGATCGCTCTTACATGCGCTTTTCGGTAAAACAAATGTTATTCATACAAACGCCCCAATAGATCGACAGGCCAACAACTAATTAAGCCGTCGAGTTTTCGCGATTATTACGTCGCTACCTAAGATTTTTAATGACGCGACGAGAATACGAGGTGCGGAGAGACAGGATCGCGTTCAAGTATAGTAACACCCACTTTTCAGAAGTTCGAGCCCTCCGTGCCGGGAGCAAAAATGACGCAACTCGCGACTCCGCGACTTTCGCGGAGAGGCAAGGCCGTGTCGCGCACCGACCGACCGGTGCCGGTTTTTTTTTTTTTTCGCGTGTATGTACATACCCTCCATATGCCGTGCCCGCGACGTCGTGGGCGCGTCGATAACGTCCTCGACACGTCGCCGACACACGATCGGCCCGTCGCCCGTGTCGCCGCCGCTGTAAATGCGACGGACGAGGCACGCCGAGGTAGAGCGCAATCAATATATTCGCGTATAAAGCGGACTTACCTGGAGGCCGATGCGCACGTGCTCGCGTCACGTCGATCCGCGAGGTTATGCCGGGCGGCGCACACTGCGCCGGGGTGCCCGTCCGCCTTCTTTCTCTCCTCTCTCTCTCTTTCTTTTCCTGTTCCTCTCGTCCTCTCCTCTCGCCCCTCTCGCCCGATCGATCTCGTCTCGATCGACGTCACTTGTTTAGTGTCACTTTGTAGGCCCGGCTCGTCGGCGCGTTCTCCTCGCCTTTTTTTTTCCTCTTTCTTTTTCTCCGACCGCCCGCTTTCGTCGCGTACGCCCGAATAAGCCCGTCGAATGATGCAGGAGAGGAGGTAGGGATGGAGGGAGAGAAAGAAAGAGAGAGAGAGAGAGAGCCAGCGCGCCGCGTGACAGTCGAAACTTTCGAGAACTCCCGAGCTTCGGCCGAGCGACGACGCCGACGACACGACGTTACCCTGCCGCCGTCTCGGCAGCGACTTCCTATCGCCTTCTCGCGCCCGCGCCCCCGCGACCACCGTTCTGCCGCCGCCGCCGCCGCCCCCGCCCCCTCCCTCCACCACCTCCTCCTCCTCCGTGGCTCCGTGCGAGTGATGCGCCTCTCACCGTCCCCGAGCGAGCGAAAGAGAGAGAAAGAGAGAGAGAGAGAATTTGCCGTCGCGATCATCTCTCGAAGTCCTCTCACGAAAGGAAAGGAATACGTGGAACCCTCCCGTGTCTCTCCTCCCTCAAGGCGGCGATAATTCACGCTTGACGCCACAGACAATCGATCCTCGATCATCCGTCCCGCGATTCGAAATGATTCGGAAGAATCGGAAGTCGTTCGTCTAAAAACGAATGCTTTATTCAGAAGCAGTTGCCGAACACGTACAGTCGCTTTTTCTCCCCCTCCCCCCCCTCCACCCGTCGTCTTACTTGGGAGTTCGCGAAATTCACCGTTGTCCGAAAGAACACATCTCGGTGGAAAGAGGATCTCCCAGAATCTCCCTCCCCCCTTGCCGTCCTCACACTACTCTTCTCTCTCTCTCTCTCTCTCTCTCTCTCTCTCTCTCCTTTTTCTCATTCTCGCAACATATCTGTTTCTCTCTCGCGCGGCGGGACCAGGCCGTCGCAAATGGCCGCGTTTTAACACGTCACCACACACTTGTAATTTTCACGCGGCGAGAGGCGCGTATAGCGAAATACGCGGGCGTACCTCGCGTTTGTACATATACATATTATATACGTACGGATTACGTACGTGTGCAAACCGGCCGGCGGACAACTCCACGCCGCACACTTATACGAACTCGTGGAACAGCTGGCCCCCTCGACATTCCCAGCTCCGTGGTTTGCGCTCGCCGCGCGGTTTCGGCAAAAGACCGCGGAGAGACGGAAGAGAATTTGCAAAAGAGATAGATATTAGTGTAGAAATGCACAGAGAGACAAAAAGAGAGAGAGAGAGAGAGAAAGAAAGGGAGAAGGAGAATCACAGGAGGAGCGGGGAGGGAGCGGGACGAAGGAACGAATTGAGCGGAACCCCCGAACGAACTCAGCTCCGAGATTCGGCGAAAACGGAACCCGCGAACACGCCCGCCCGCCCGCGCGCGCGTCCGTTTGGCAACCGGGGAGGAGGAGATTCGGAGATTCGGGCGATGCGGCGCGCGGAAGACGCCTCCTCTCCGCGAGAACCGCCGGCGACGAACTGGCCGAACGAACGGAACGGCGGTCGGCGGTCGCGCCGGCGAGCTCCGCAAAACTCCGCGCCGATCCGCGGTGGCGCGCGCCGCTACTAACCGTTCTGCGCTACATACGTCGAACCGAGAAGCCGAGACTGCCGAGAGTCGCGTCGCGCCGCGCCGGCAGGCCGGCCGGCCGGCCGGCGGCCGGTCGCGCACGAGGCCGATCCGGAGCTGCCCGAATTCGGCCGGAAGCGGCGCGCGTGAAAGAGAGAGAGAGAGAGAGAGAGCGAGGCGCGTCCTGGAGCTTTGTACTTTCCGCCCATCTCATCGGGAATTCCTGCCTCGGGAATCGCATCGCCGCCACCGCCACCGCCGCCGCGGTCGATCCCTTATCCCGCGCATACACACGTACACCTGGTGAACATACACACGTGTGTATGTATATATATAAAATACATACGCGACCGCGATGCGCGTCGTGCGTGTGGGCGCGCGATATAGGTATAGATACGGCGGTACACACGGTGATGCATGTAGGGGTGCGTACGCATACGTGTAGCCACGCGTGCGTGAGTACGCGCCGACGACGACGGGGCCACCGACCGCGGCGCGACCGAAATTTTCTGCAGTTCGCGTTAAAGGCCGCCGTGTCGCCCCGCGGCACCGGGGCGGCGGCGGTGGCGGCGGCGGCGGCGGTAGCAAAGCCGTAGATGAAATTCGGCTGGACGGAAGTGCAAATGAGAGGAGCGAGCAGAGCGGGGGTCTTCGACGAAGGGGGAAGTTATATGTATCGGGGGCGGAAAGGGGGAGCGACGGAGAGAGAATCGAAGGGCGTGAAGCTTTTTCGAGTTGGGTCGATGAGTCTTCCGGTCCGCACCAAGCGCGACTGACAGAAATTCATATCGAATAATCGTTGTAACGCATACATTAATAATTGCAATAAATACATAATAAATAATGTCCTGCAATTATCGTGCGATTGTTTCCGATCCTCGGAAGAGTCGATATATTGGTGACGTACGTGTGACGAGTATATACGTTATAAACGAGCGTTTAACGAACGAAGAAAAACGAGACTTTTATCGGCGATGCGCCACCGAGAGAATGCGACGGAGACGACGGAGTTCCTCGAGGGACTTCGTCGGGGCGGGGCGGGGGGGGGACCGAAGTTATTTTACCGCCCGTCCGATACGAATAAATTTTACGCGGCTGCCGGCTGAGTCGTCCGAGGTGCGCGCGCGATGTAATTTTAGACGCAAAACTTCGCAAAGAAACGCGCGCGATCGTTGTCGGGGAATCCCTCGCGAAATTCCCAGCGTGGATTTTTGCTGGACCTTCGACACTCGCGCGCGCGGGTCGCGCCTGGACGCTTATGAACGATAATCGCGATAATGATAAAACCCGTGTCACGCACACATCGCAGACATCATGGATTCGAATTCGGATTGCGAATTGCGAATCCTTGACCAGTGAATCAGATTAACCGATCGAAGGCGCGTTTCGCAATGTGTGACATGGACTTAAGTATTGCAAGATTGAAAATTATATATATATTATTGAGAGAAAAAAATGATTGCAACTACTATAATTTAACTGTAACGTACAGTCATTTTCGGTGCCAACTATGTATTTGTTTGGTAGAAATATGTAAAGAGATTATTATTATTATTATTATTATTAACATAATTAACATTAATAACTATAAAAATGGAGTTTATAATCATAATTATTTTATAATGTTAAATCTATAATGTCAAATTTATTTAACTCTATTCAATTGAGTCGCCACTGCTCCTATATATACTTAAATATATAGTTATTTTTAACTAATAAAAGTAATAAAGTTAAATAATTTAAAACTATTCAAATTTAACCCAAATTTGGGTTAAATTCCATTGTTTTATTAAAAAATATACTATAATATTATATTAAGTGTACTATATATTAAGTATATTAAAAATATACCTACTATATACTATATAATTAATGAATTCCATTGTTTTATTTAAAAATAACTATATATTAAGTAGGGGAGCAGTGGCGACTCAAATAGGATTAAATTTGACACTATAAATTTAACAGTATAACGTGCATACAATTATAGCTAAACACTTTGCTTACAGAATTCAACCAGTCAGAACGAAACGGATTAAAATTAAAATTGTCTTTAATTCGCAATTTTCGCAATCTCCAATAGTAGTGTAACACGACCTTTAAAGTTTGCGCCAGACTGTCCGCGATTCGCGAGATTCGAGGCAGTTCGAAATTCGCAACTACCTATTCGTATGAGATTTGCGAGTATAACGCAAATGGAAAATGTTCGTCGAGTTTGCAATCGTCGCCGCGGGTTTACCATCACTCGTGCCAATTCGTCAAACGGAGCGACGTTTTTTTCTCCATGAAATCTCAAAGGACGCAAATCACCGCGAATCGCGCGTATATATATATATATATATAGTTTCTGGCGCACAAACTTAACGGTTCCACGAAAAACGTTTGTGCATGACTCTCTGCTTCGTTCGAGCGCCCGTACGCCCCGAGAGCGCAATATCGCGCGTTTAATGACCTACCCGCATATCGAAGCGCGTCACGTGGCACGGTAAAAGTATCTGGGACAATATACCCGGAGGGAATATTATAATATGAATTACACGAAAAACACACGTGTTCGACATTTGGCCGTAAAACTGAAATATAACGAGGTACTGCAGTAGTAGCGGGTTATTATCGCGAAAAATTGACAATGAACTGCAGCGTGTATATTTTCGCAAATCGCTTTAAAATCGTGTACAATACGTCCCGAACGAAACTTTCGTTATTTCCAAAGTACAATGGCCTGCGTATTCCAAGATAACGAAATCTTTATTGCAATTTCTATGCTGTGATATTTTCTTCGTAAATCCCTCTCGCTCGCTCGCTCGCTCTTTCTCGCGCATCGAGAGCCCCGGACAAATATGGAGCTCTTGCATGAGAAATAGCGCCGATGATAGTAATAAGTATCCTGTCACCGATCGTCATCATCGGATCGCAATGCACCGAGGAGAGGAGTTACGCTCCTCCGTGCGGCTGCATCGATTTTATATGCCTTCGTTAATACTCGCCGTATAGCCCGGAGGGATGAATAGAAAGCTCGCGTTCGTAGAATTATAATATTATAGAAAAATAAAAATCGAGTATGAAATATCTGACGGGTGTAGAATGGAATATGAAGTGTGCAATATGGCGATGGAAATATTTTCCAATCTATCAATTAATGCAGCTTAGTGTCAGGGAATAAGTCTTAAGGTATTTTTCTGGATTCGAAATGACATAAAATAGAGTGAAGTAAATAAATATATATATTATATATATTATAGTTTTTACTATACATATATATGTATATATATACATATATATATATTTATATGTGTATGTATAGTAAAAATGATTTTGTACACAAAGAGAAATATTTCTTTAGATTTTACGATTTCTATAAGAATGTTATTTCAAATCACGTTTTTTCTGTTTGGCTTACATTTAAACAATTTCATTCAAACAATATAATTTTAAACGAAACATTTTATTTAATACAAAATTTAAAATAAAATTTTTAAGAAACATGATTATTTGAAGCAATTTTTCTTCGAAATTTGTTAAATTTATTTCTAAAGAAATATTTCTGTGTACGTGTGTTGATCCTTACAAAATGATCCTTACAAAAATTTTTTTCTGATTTTTTACATATCTGAGTGTGTTAAGTTAACTTGATGTGATTGTGTTATTTGAATATTTTGTATTTTTATTTGATATTTAACATCTTCTTACTGTTAAAATAACCAATTTATTGTGTAAATAAATGAATAACATAAAACTGATAGTAGTTTTAAAACGTAAATTCTAAGAGAAATGAACAAAAAGTTAATATACACGTATTAATTTAACTTATTATAAATGTCAATTTTACTGAAAAAAATATACTTCAACAATTTGTTTCAAAGTGTTACATCTTTTGTGTTAACTTTTACATAACGTTTGTGTCACTTTCTAACACTATTTAGCTTGTATTAAATAGACACAACGTGGGCGAACCGTTTGAAACCTGTGAAATGTGTTAAATTTAATCCAAATTTTCCGACTGCGTAGGCGTTGTCAGATACATCGCGCTTTCTTCCACGCGTTATATACCGCCGGGGCTCGGTGCGGTTCCTGCATCGAGTATAAGGACATAAATCAGTCTTTGCTTTCTTCGAATGCGATTTCGCCGAGTCGGCTTACGTAACCAGCGCGCGTATCGCGTATCTATCGGATGCTCTATCGTCGATCTTCTCGCGCGAATCGTATAATACGTGCATGCGTTACATGTACATACGTATTACGTACATTCGGATACGGTATAGAAGAAGCCGCGCGCAGCCGTTGCCCGTTATTACACGATCTTGTGCAACTGCAGGTCGGACAACCCGGCGCCACCTCCGTGTCCTGCCGGCCCTCGCCGGCAAATTCCAACGTTCGCGAAAGCAGCGCGACACATTTTCGCAATCGATATCATCCCGGGGGATGAGGGCGAGGAGGGCGGGGGGGGGGGGCGGACGCGTAAAAGGATTCTCCTCTCATCGGGAAACGATTCTCCGACGCATCGGAGAACGGGAGACAGGTAGAAAGAGATTGAGAGAAAGAGAGAGAGGGAGAGAGAGAGAGAGAGAGAAAATGAGGTACGAGACAAAGTCGAATGCAAATGCGACTAATAATATGCGAGGAACGTTATAAAGGCACTCGACGTCAAAGGGTACTATAGGGGGAGGAGGGGGAGAAAGAGTATGCAGGATGGCACGGTACTTTAAGCGGGCTGCATTTGGAGCCAAGAACGTCGGTCCCCTTCCCCTCGCCGAACATCCGCAGAGTCGCATCGTCGGGGCGGTCCGTTAACAAGACGGCCGATAAACTCTTGACGATTTTAGTTATGCACTCCGAGAAAGAGAGTGGCCGGGCACAAAGAGGATACTCCTGATCCGCGCTCGCTGCTCGCTCGCCCCTGCACCGACGACCCGGCCCTAACGAGATATCCGACCTCTCCGTTTATTCGCACGCGGAGCGGAAATTACCGGCGATCAAATAAATTTTCACTGCCCTCCCGAGAAGGAGGAGGGGCAGGAGGTCGCGCTTTTCAAAAAATGCTCGAGGCGCACGCGAGTGCAGCACTCGTCTAAAAATTCGTTTGCAATCACCGCCGAATCGACGACGGAAGTTATACTGCTTTTCATGGTTACGAACAGCGTCCGTAACGGACAGTGTAATATAACTTCCATCGTTCCCTTTTTCCTCAGCTAATCATATCATCCCATTATTATCTGCTGCAAGTGACACTTTTTACGGTCGAGGTCGAAGCGTTTTACGTTTAAATGTCCACAGGTTAGAGAACGTTAAATGTCCCATCTGTGACGACGGTAATAAGAATATCTCCTCGGACGGCGCACATTCCTGCTGCACTTACATACTACCGTCGCTCGACCGCAGCCTGTTCGTACATATGGACCCGATATTCGAACCGTTATACGCGCTTCCGCTTTCCGTAACACGGCCCGAAGGAATCTCCGAGACCGAGTTAAAAGGCACCGTCAAATGACTTACGAAGGAGATAGCGCGGAACACGATAGCCATACGCGTTTTCTTCCCGTTTGTTTTTCTTCGGTCCGTTGTTCCCAACCGCGCGGACACTTTTAGGCTCTCTCTGATATACATACGTAAGTCGAATTGTTCTTGAAGAGAATATAAAAAAGAAAAATTTACAATAATAAAAAATCAGCTTATAGAGAAAAAAGAATTTCAGTTTCAATAAAAAAGACACGATTCAATTCTTAGCTTCAGTTTCATCTGTAATTTTTAGGTTCAAGTTTAGCTTCTCAAGCAGTATTATTGTTGACACCTTTTGATTGTGTTCGAATTTTGCATTTTATATAATTCTACTGCTATACAATTTTTCCTTATAATTACTGTATAATAAAGTCATTATTATTATCAAAAATTGTTCATTATTATTATTTTTATTCTTCAAAAGAATATATAGGTAATAATAATTGCGTATAACGTATATAATATAAAAATTTGAAAAAATCCACGAAAAACTGTATCCGAATAGAAACAAACGTAACGAAAACGAGAAACGTAACGAAAACGTCAGCGGCAAATTTCCCAAAAGTCGCGGTAGATGCTCCAGGGAAATCAAAAGTCCACGCGATCGATACGAAAATTCGAGCGATCAAAAAATCGTACGGCGAGGCCTTGGAAATTTCGTCCGTGCCTTGAAGGGAGTATAATACGTTTTCACACATTCATGTACGTGACCAGAACTTCACCGCGAAAGATACGTAGTATTTAACGGCATCGAACAGAGTGCGCGGTGCGAAATTAAATTCTCGAGTGCATCGCTCGTTAACGGGAATTTAATGGCGATCCGTCGAATATATATCTATATATACATAATACAGGGTGTCCCAAAATTTGCGAATTAAAATATCATATAGCAAGAAAGTCTTCGAAAAATTAAAGTTAAAAAGTTATCTGTAAATTTTTATTTTAAGCAATAGTTTTTGAAAGATATAAGAGTTTAAATGTAGCCAATTGTAGATTAGTACGCGCGTGAAGTGCGCAACCACTAACACTATCGACGCGCTCACGGACATATTTCCGTTTAATCGTAATCTACAATTGGCTAAATTTAAACTCTTATATCTCAAAAATTATTGCTTAAAATAAAAATTTACAAATAACTTTTTTTACTTTAATTTTTCGAAGACTTTCTATGCTATGATATTTTGATTCGCGAATTTCGGGACACCCTTTATACCAGGATTACTCGTTGCGCGAGTCGCGACGTTTGCAAAATTGATAGAGACGAGGAAGAAACAGAGGAGAGTGAAGCAGGGAGGCAAGAGCAGAGATACGGATCTAATTTCGCTAACCGAGAAGCTAATCGGATGGACCTTGCAATTTGAGAAACCAAAAGTGATGTTTCATGTGCATGAACCGTGACGGCGAGGATTGCGAAGACGTCAAGTGGAGAAGACGAAAGGGCGCCCATGTGGGGACAGTTGCCAGCGGAACGAAGAAAAGGGGAGGAAGGGGAGGGGGGAAGAGAGAGGAAAAGATTGAAGATAAGGGACAGACTGAAACAGAAGACGACGCAGCTGAGTGCAAAGATGAGATAGGACGAGACTGGCTGGTTGTACATCGAAGAGATATATAGCAGAGAGAGAGAGAGAGAGAGAACAAGGGCGTGAAAAGAGGGAGAGAAACGGGAGTAACAGATTGGGTCCTTCACCCGGCGAACAAATCGAACGAATGGCTTGTCTACCGTCGCCGTGCCTGCATGCTGTCGAGATTTGCTTACTGTTGTACAACTCGCCGCACTGCGCTCTCGATGTCGAGCGCGATTATTATCGCCCCTGACATCGCCCATTACATAACAGCTGTGCGATGTCGCGGTGCATTCGCAACGACTGTGTGCGACTCGCGTGTCATTCTCTGAAATATTGAAAGGATAACGTATACGAATATCACCGTTTTCCATGTTTACATTTCCTTCCTTATAGTTAATTAAAAACGTGTAAATCGAAAATATTAAATAAATTTGAAGGGAGAGCGAGGAAAGAGAGAAAGAGAAGAGGGAAAGAAACGAAGCAATGCGTTCTCGTTCTCTGAAATATTAAAAGAATAACGAACGTCGCTGCTTTTTACACTCATATACCCTTCTTTAGTTACCCAAAAATGTGTTTAAACCGGAAACAAATTTTTTTAAATGTAAAGAAAAAGTGGGAAATGGAAACAAAGAAGGAAAAGAAACGGAGTAATGCGTCTCTTCATTATCGTTCCCTGATGTTGGGACGTAAGACGAGAGGTGTCCTCGATAATTCGATACGCATCAGGCGTGAAAGATCGCGGTGTCGAGAATCCGCGAAACGGCGGGTCACATTGAGCCTTCGATATCAGATATAGAAGTGGCGGGCGCCGAGATATATAGCGGCCATTCTGTACGAGCGATTGACCAATTGCATCGCGCCGTGGGGGGACGTATGTTATACATACACGGTGGAGCGCGCGCGCCGCGTGCCCCTATCCGTTCCCGTGGAGCTCGCCCGATGCCCGCGCGATAGTCGCGGACGAGGCGCGAGGCGTTCGCGGAACATGCGAGCCCTTATATCAACGAGGAAAGTAACGAGAGATCGAAGCGACCGTCTCTCTAACGAGTCCATTGAAAATGCCGGAGGCGTTACCCCTGCTCTCTCTCTCTCTCTCTCTCTCTCTCTCCCTCCCTCCCCCTCCCTCCCTCTGCTCCTGCCCCGCGCGCGCGACGCGCTCCCTCTTATAGAATCGCCCGGCTATTTATACGTCCGGCGTACGGGTACGACGATACGTATGTACAAGTGCCGGCGCACCACCGTATGTCTGAAATTTTAATGCCGCGGAGCACTCGCCACGCCGCCCGAGCTATATCCGACCTAGAACTATATCACGCGAATCGCGATCGAGGCTAGGAAACCCCCGGGGTGGCTGTACGCGCGAGCGATCATAGGCGTATAGTTATGAGGAAAAACCGCCGACGTGACGATGGTAACGAGGTATAAAGTTTGTTAAAAATACATCGGCCTTTTTTTCATTTTATCAACTTAATATCCAATGTAATTTCTATCGATAACTTAATTTTAATCTCGATTTAATTTACTCTTTATATCCTTTTCCTTCGGAAATCTTGATTCGGAATCTTGAGACCAGAAAAGGATAAAAAATTAAATCGAGATTAAAGTTCGTCTACATGGACAGGAATAAACATAAGAGTCGTATAAAGTACCGATAAATAGCTCTAATTAAACGTTGCTATTACAGGGCGTTAATATATTGATACTGATATTAATAACCGAGATTAAAATTAATCTACATGAACAGAAATGGATACAAGAGTCCTGTAAAGTACCAATAAATGGCTCTAATTAAACGTTGCTATTGCATGCGTTAATTAATATATATTGATAGTGATACTAATAAAGAACTATTATATATAACATGTAGTATTTGCAGACAGACTCGTTACAGGGGCTCTTTCACGCTTCGTTTCTTACCATGATAATTAATTTAGGAAAAGGAGCAAATGGGGATTTATAACGCAAACTTGATCTGTTATTTTACGAGACGAAACCCTTATTCCAGCGCCCGTCACATGTACGGAAGCCAATTCGCGGACCGGTGTACTTATTGCTCCGCGCGAGCGGTACCGTGCGGTGTGCCGCATGTGCGATCGATAATCAGCGCGCTATTGGGCCGCCGACCCAAATGGAAATTTTATATGTATACATATATCGGACGGCCGCGGCCTGGCGACCGATCAAACGCGGACCGTATCTACTTCCGCGCCGCGTCGCGTCACGTCGCAGGGCCGAGAGTCTGATATACCTATCCTCCGCCGCGGTCCTCGCCGGGTGCTGGAAAACGACGAAATTATCGGGGCAAGTAACCCGATTGGTGTTAAACCATTGCCGACGATCAGCTTCGTCAATAGGAACGAATTATCCAAGTGTTAATCCGACGGGGAGAGACAAGTTCGCGAACAATGTTATACCTTCGACTTGCCATACCGTTCTATATACCGTCCCGAACTATTCGAGGATTTAGATTTTGGATTGGCGTTCCCTTCCCTCCCTCCTTCCTCTCCTCCCCCCCCCTCCGGCGAACGATTCCCGAACTTCCGCGGCACACACGGCTGACTCGCGCGGGATTCGCTTCTGCGAGAGAGAATCGCCTTATCGATTAGACGAGGCAAGGCGGCGAAGTGTAAACCTCACGGCCAGATTGGCTGATTATTCGCTCGGCATTACCAGGTGTATCAAATGCTAATGCGCGGCGAAGCAAGGTACTCGAGCATCTGCTTACAGCACACAGCCCTTTGCTCATCACTCTCTCCCTCTCTCTCTCGCGCGCGCGCGCTCGCTCGGCCCTATCTTCCGTTGCAAATCTCAACGACTCAATTCGGAGTTGCACGGGTGCCCGATCTCGCTGTTCACTCGGCGGTTATCGTTCGATTCGCTCGACAGTCTCGGTATATCCGTCCCGAACATTGTTTGACACACATCGAAAATGCATCCCGGATTAATAGTACGTGATGCCGTGTAAGTGTATGTACAGTCGCAATTCGGTTGAAAATTGAAGATGCGCGCTCGATCTACTTAAATTTTTACATTAAATAAAATACAGAGTATAGGTTTAACAAAGTGAATTATGTCAATCTTAATTATTTTATACGATTAATTTGATATTTCAATTATCTTAATCGTGCATATTGTTATAAGAAATTTGTATTTAATTCATGTTTTAGTATATAGATTTTAATAGTCGAGGTCGTCAAGGTTCGAACAAAAGGCTGAGTTCTGTTAGCAATGGATTTTTCAGACTACCATTGAAATATTTGAAACAGGCTGCATATCCTTATGCAGAAAACAAGATTATTTTTGGTCGACGTTAATGTTCTGTTTTTTATATATCATTATTTTTGCTTTTTTTCCCCTTTTTTTCGTCGCTACGTTGAAGGCGTATAATATATATACTCTGGGACGATATTTATAACCTTTATACCGTGAAATATATTTTTTGTATTTTTTTGTGGCGCGCATATGGGCACAACGTACGAAACGACTGTCCGTCCGACTGTTTCGCCGCGCGTCTCCCCTCCCCCTCCTCCGCTCTCTCGCCCCCGCATTTTTCGCTCTCGCCTCTCCCGCAGGACGGCTATAGCGAATTCGCGTTCGGCCATATCAGCCGGTGCCAATAACGTACCGAGGCAGATGGGAGATGCGGCAAGAGGGCCGGGTGGTTGTTGGACCGATCGTCGGACGGACGGGACGGGGGCGGGGACAGCAGGGGGTGCTTTACCATCCGCAGACTCGTACCCATCGATCACCGCACCCGTCTACTTATAATTACGTTGTGTACCGAAACTTTTTGAAAGTATACTGGCGTGTATAAAGCGTGTTTTATTTTCAAACTTTTTAATGACTCCAATTGAACATCTGGTGGACGTGAAATTTTCTAAAATTCTATTTACCTATTCTGTATTTCTTAAATTATGCATATTTCCTTTATTATACGTGAAATAGTACATATTAATATTTCTGCCTTGACATCTTTTAGAAATTTATTATACTGTGGCGATTGCATCATCACAATCCACATTCAATCACAGCGAAATTATATTCGCGGAATCAGTCTTTGTTCCACACCCGTCTAATTATAATACTGCATAGGTATACCGAACTTCTTAAAAATACTGATAAGCGTATTTTATCAAATATACGAACTTTTTGGTGACTCCACTTAGACGTCTGGTGAACGTCAAGTTTTCTAAATTTCTATTTATTCTGTTTTTTTTTTAAATTATGTATTTTCTTCATTCCACGTAAAGCATTACATTATATCAATATTTCTACCTTGACATCTTTCAGAATTTTATTATACTGTGGTGATTACGTCACATGGCAAATATATTCGTGGAAACAGTCTTTGTTCCACACCCGTCTAATTATAACATCATTATACATATTATACGATTTTCTAAATAAAAACTACTGGCACACGTATTTTATCAAATATTTTTCGAATTTTTTAGTGACTCCAATTAGACATGGTCTGATGGATGTCAATTTTCTAAAATTCTATTTCTAAAATTTTTTTCTAAAATTCTATTTATTCTGTATTTTTTTAATCGATACATTTTTTAAATAATACATTTTATGGTATATTTCCTTTATTTTATCTAAAATGGTATACTATAATGATATTTCTATTATCTGTGTTGATATTTTTAAGAATTCCATATTGTACTGTGACGATTGTATCATCACAAAACCCACATAGCAAATTATATTCGCGGAATCAGTCTTTGTTCCGAGAGCCTACATACACATATACATACGCTCGTATTCATATTTGATACACGTAACAGCGAGATTAGGTGTCCAAAACAAGCGGATCAGTTAGCGTGGAGACCTTCACTGTGTATTTACCGACCGCTACGAGGAATGTTCAAACGAGGAATAAGAACATTTTTTTCTCGATAATATTTAGAAATCTTGCCCGTTTGGAGAAACGGTGTTTTTGTCCAAAGACAATTATGGAGATCTCGCGGAACACTGCATGAATTGAGAAAAACGGCGAGATAGACAGAGATATGGTGGATACAGAGATAGACAAATATGTTAATAATAAAAGCTCTCGACTTTTAATTTTAGTCTCCGACTGCCAATTTAATTTTTACTCTTCAAGTCCACATTTTTACCAGTATATTTGATCCTCGTCATCCGCGCGCAAGCAACTCGATTAACGGCCAAGTCCCAAAAATACTTTCTTTACATATTGATTTTATTATGGAAATAATTTCTATATGTGGGTTATTCGGAAAGTTCATTGCGGTTTTCAACCAACGCCGGTTGAACGACCAAATCAAAACGTTAATCGAAAATAATCAGCGCTACGCGCTTTTATGCGGCGGCGGACAAAGCCGGCCGAGGGAATGGATCGCGAAAAGAAAGAGAGACAAACAAACACACACACAGAGAGAGAGAGAGAGAGAGAGAGAGAGAGAGAGAGAAAGAGAGAGAAAGGGAGAGGGATAGAGGCAAAGGAAGCAGAGCGCGAGCGTTTAAAGTGCACCATTGACGATCGTTTTCGTAGTAGTCGTTGGCGGAATTCAAAGTCAAGTACGCGGACCTTTGTCCGTTTAATTTGTCGCGCAGCTGAGCGTAATGACCGCGTTTGCCTTTGAACCCCGCGCATTCGCCTTTGCGTCGCGCGGCCGGTGTGTGAAACGTTATCGTCGTCGTCGCCGCCGCCGCCGCCGCCGTCGTCGGGAACGCTCGCTTCCGACGCTCGCAGGGCGGTCCGCAAGCTCGGGGGAGAGGGGGGGGAGGCTTACGCGCGAAATGCGGGGAGAGAGATGTGTGCGCGCCACGTGCGCACATCTCCTCGCGGCCGAGGCGCGCCGCTCTAACGCGAAACGGTTTAACGCGAACAAATTGTATAATCACATGTAAAAATATACGGGGCGAAGTATTGTAGATATGTATGTATTATATACGTTACCGAAATGTGTTGACATTATTTCTCGCGCGTTGCACCATGTATTTATTCAACGTGTATTTGTCTAAATGCGCCACGCGCGGACATTCCGCATCCAATTAGCCCGATTTTGCCCTTTCTAGATCTCAATTACCGCTACTTGTGTGTGCATATATGCTCTTCCCTTATTATTAATTAACTCTGATTGATATTCGCTCCGAAATTTCCTTAGCTGGTATTTGCGGGTCCAAACTTTAAATTAATGTATCTTTGCTTAAAGTTACCGTAATTGAACGATCTTTTTTTCATTTTGAAGATGAAAATCTATGGAGTAAGATAACTTAAAATTATGTGAGGTTATGATAGGAACACTTGTTATCAATTTTATAAATAATTTTTCACGGTCTTTCGAAAAAATATTCGACACCACTCGATCCGCAAATTAGGATTAAAAAGTTTAGGATTTTTTTTCAGATTTATCGATTTTATGAGTAATCAATTTATTGTTACGACAAATCAAAGGAAATAATTCGAAAACGACCGATGTATCATAATCTTGTTACACTAAATCGACCTTTAACGTATAGCAACGTGCAGGCTGACAACGTTATCCCGACGAGTCACGCATTAGGAGTGCATTATAATATTTCGTCGCAAAGGTATTCGCGCTATTTTAGACGCGTGACGGAGCTTTAAGCGTCGCAAATTCAGAGGGATGAGACCGGCGTTACTTGGCGAATTTATTGCAACAAAGGCAAGACTCCGCGAGGAGCTACCACATGTTAATTTCAACGACGCGCGTCTGGTGTCCTTGAAAGTCTATAATTACACGCCGTTGGAAATGAAAGAAATTCTCGGCGGGCCGGCGCGCATTGTTGCTGCTTTGTTGTTGCCAATTCTTTGTACGTGGCGAGGTCGCACGCGCGGTGTTACGCTGCACCCGTAATTTTTCGGGCACCGCGATTCGCGTTGCTGTTCGCACCCCAGAAACGCCAACGGTGAACTCCAGAATTCGCAGCCTGCACTGAAAAAAAAACCTGGTAAAAGCTACAGCCATAGATGTGTTTTATTTAGCGTATTCGCATGCAATATTTAGTAAACAGAATGACCGATTTTGCTGAAAAATCCTAAAATTAATTTAGTTGAATACTAATCTGAAAATAATTCTGACAAAGTATCAAAATAATTATGTTGAAAACTCAAATTGATTGCTAGAATATCAAAATTTTTGCAGTCTTTATCATTAATTGAATATTGAGCTTGCAACATATAATAATTATTTTGAGTGTTAATTTAGAAAAAATTATTTTCAGATTTATTTCCAGCTAAATATTAAAATCATTCAGCAAAATCGTTCTTTCCGTTTACCAAACATAATAATAGTAACCAATTATAGCAATTATTACAGTTTGATAAAAATTATTAATAATAAATATTATTAATATTTAAAAAAGTAAAATTAGCTTTGATCATAACCAAACATTTGATCAAAATTATTTTACCAAAATTTTAATATCATCTCTAGGCTTGATTATTATCAGACTTGTTTTCAGTATGTGATTACCGACTCGTAAAAACACACCCGATAAGTGTTATATGGCACTTTACGACGAGCTGGCGCATGCGGGAGCATACACGGAATACACCTCTTTTCCCATAACGGAAGACGCGAGAAAATGCATCCGGCGCGCATCCGAGGCGCCTGTGAAATTTCAACGAGGTAAAATATTTAGAGTGGCCCAAGAGAGAGAGAGAGAGAGAGATCGTCGTTTCGGGCGAAAGGTTTTAAGAGAAGGCGACCGATGTTTTCGCGAAGGTCTCTAGGGCTCTCCTCCGGGGGAACCAATTCCACGGAAGAAGAAAAGAAAAGAAAGCGCGTATATAGAGAAGGGTAAAGTGCATATAGCCGAGAGATTGGGACCCCGGCCTAGCTTCTCCACCATCGACCCGAGTCCCTCCCCGCTGAGAGGAGCCAGGACTGGTCCCAGACTTATACCCCGGCGACGATTTTTATTGCTCGTCGCCTTGTATAGATCTCGTCGTCCTCCTCCGCGCGATAACTTTCTACGAGTTCCGCGCCCGAGGATTGCCACCGATTTTCGCAATATTAATCCTCGTTTCTTCTTTTTTTATCCGTAACTTCTCGATTTTCGTGGACTCCATATCGGCTTCGTATTCGTCTTTATACTAACAAGTATAGCGATCAAATAATTTGTTTTTCTTATGAAAGCGTAAAAAAATGTACATTTTGTTTCCATTGTCTCAATGGCAAAAATTTTTACCTTTCACGATTTTGCCTGAAGGAAAAAATTACATGATCTCGATATATCCTGAGCGAGAAGAGGAGAAACATTTTGGTGGGGGACGGACGTCTAATTCTTACAACTGAAATTAATGCGTCTGCAGAATCAAATCGTGTGTCGTTCGTACGTATATAAGTACGATTGCGTCTTCCGCTGCGAGGAAAGAGCTCGCATGCAGGAACCGTATAAGTACTGTCGGAGTCGGCGATGTCGAGTGGGTTGTTTAATGTTTCGCAGCGCGTCGTTACGTCGTGCACAAAAACATCTGCGAGCGATAAAACCTGTAGGCTCGGTGTTTAATGCCGAGCGACGACTCGGATTTCCCGCTCCGCGTCGCGCGCGGCATACTCGCGCGTTTCGACAGGCAATTTTGCGCTGAAACTTTTTTTAGTCCTCGTCACACGCGCGCGCGCGCGACTCTTCGAGGAGGCTCGCGCCATCAGTGTGGCTCCTCCGGTCGGATCGAATTTTTTTCTCCTCCCGCGGCAATACGTCCCGCGAATACTCGCCTCCTTTTGTCTCATTAACGCCGTTTCTCTCCTTCTCTCCCCGTCTCTTTCTCGAGCGTCTCAAGTGCATATTGCGATCGCGACACGAAACGATGCTCGCTCTTCGGAACGACCCTGACGGAGAGTCTTCGAGTGGCCCTGCAGACGGACGCGAGACAACGGCTCGATTGCAGTAGCGAGCTTGGAAAACGAATAGAATGTCTCGGAAATTCAAAATTTTTAAGCGAATTAAAAATTAAATCGTAAAATTAATTCGGACCAAAATCGAACTATAAATATTAAAAATGTCTAAATACTAAGAACTTGTAAAAATTTTTTATGAAAGGAAAATATTTTAATCTACTGTGTCTATTTATTTACTTAAAAATGTATATTTTTAACTAAAAACTTAACTAAAATTTTTGCGAGCAGCAATTTTTTGCATGACTGATTTTTCGTCTAACAGCTACTTAAAAACCGTAGATTTAATTCAATATATGTATAATCAAGTTATAAATATTAAAAATGTTTAAATATTCAGGATTTATAAAAAATTTTTAAAGGGAAAATATTTTGTCTATAAATTTACTTAATTAAAAATATATTTCTTGAATTAAAAACTTAACTAAAATTTTTGGGAGCAGCAATTTTTATGCATGAATGCTATTTCGTCCAACAGCAAATTGAAATATTATATAACCATAAAATTAATATGTTTTCTAATCGACATATGAATATTAAGAATGTCTAATTTATACAAAAAGTTTTTGTATAAATTTTGTATAAAGTTTTAAAAAATTTAAAAAATATATCTTGTCTGTCTACTTTTAATTAAAAATTTTTGCGATCATCAATTTTTTGAATTTATATACATTCCAGTATTTGGAATGCGCGTTTCGTGTCTAAAGCGAAGGGGGAGAGTGGCGGAGCCGCAGTCGCATGGTAAGTATCGATTACACGCATGATCGCGGAACCGGAAGTGCGAATCGTGCCTTGGTATCCGCGCGAAATCGGCGACGGTCCTTCCTGCGGTCTACAATTAATCCTCCTAGCGAGGCGCAGCTCGCCGATTGTACGACGGCGAATCGTTCGCTGCATCTCGCCTCTCGAGTATCTCGGGGAGAGGGGTGAAAGGGTCCCGTTTACGATTTATTCGATCAAGTCGACCGGCAATAAAGACCGGGCGATAAAAAAGCGTGATGTAAAACCTGCAGTGCACGGCCATGCGATATCCGGTCGTTCGGAAACCGGTCGGTTCGACGTATATATGCGCGCGTATACATATAGGTATACGATTCCGCGCCTAGATAACCGCGCGCCGTAGTTTTTGGGACGTGTGTGCACGATATAAATGGGACGTATAATATAATAAAGGACGCACAAATCAAACGTTAATGTCGTCAGGACTACTATAGTTAGTAATTAATTAGTCAATATTGTGTTTTTTTTCACGTACTATCCGAGCTATCTGAATTTTCTCGCGTCTCTTCTTATCTCCTTTTTATCATCCCATTATTAGCATCTTATATTTACAAAAAAAAAAGAAGTCTTCTCGGAATTACATCGGATAATAAAACTATTAATATCGGCTGCACCTATATATATGCCTATAAATTTACTTCGAAACCGTTCCCGTGAACGACGCATTATTGTACAGCAGCCATTAGCCGTCCGAGTGTCTTATAGCACCTTCTGCGCAGCCGGTGCAGCACACACAACGCGTATAAGTATGTACATACATACACGCCGCCTGCGCTGCGGGGAGACGTCTCGCGCGCGCGATAAAGAGAAACGTGCGCGGCGAATCGATACTGCTGTGACACACACGCTGCGGTAGATTTCCAAAAGAACATATAAGCTGAGAGAGGGAGAGAGACTGAGAGAGAGAGAGAGAGAGAGAGAGAGAGAGAGCTGAGGCGAAGAATGAAAATACCGACCGGCTGTATAACACACATGCAGGTATAATATCGCGGGCTTTTAGTCGCGCCACTCTTCAGTTACGCTTCCCCGATAACACCGAGAATGATGGCTAATATATGTAAGTCGCAGCCGCGGTTACTTAAGCGCCGTAAGTTACTCTTCACTTGACAAAGATGCAGGAAGACTCGAATAACTTTGCTGCCAGAATCTGTGTTCACAAAAGTACGATGTATAATTAACCTGCCTGCCCCCCCTTCCCCCGCTCAAAAATGATGCTGCCGCTCAAAAGCACCCCATGTAACGCAGTTACATTCAAATTGCGTTTAATAAACGTTTATAATATCTCTTTAACATTCCTTCTTTATTGGTTTAAAATACCGCTTTTATATACAACGAGACATTTCGACGGTTTAATAAACGTACAACGTTTAACGTTAATAATGTCCGTTTGACGTTTTTATGATAACGTTTTTCAGCTGTTGAATGTTTTTCAAATGTAAATAGTGCGCTCGGGTATTTGCCCGCCCCGATTTTCGTATATGTATCTTTTTTTATATTACGCCTATATTTCGTCCTAATTCTACTATATTCTCTTTACACATTATGTATAAGAGCGCCAATTTTCGCCGTCGAACATCAACTTTATCAAATCTAGAAGATTAGGAAAGAGAAGAATGAAATTCAATCTTCTTCGTTTAATGAACGAAGACGGAGCGGGTAAATATACTTTTAAGCGCGTTGGTGTGAAATTGAAGTTAAATTAGACTTGTTGACACGGCGTTGGTACAGCTAAAGCTCGTTCTGCAATGAAACATAAGACTTAAGATTTAAGGAAATTGACCAATCACATAATTCGATTATCCTTTTCACGTGAGATATAAACAATCGATTAAAATTGGTGTCAATTTTCTTAAATCCTAAGTCTTAAATCTTATTGTAGACGCCGCTTAAGGTCGTTGATGTAACTCCGATGTAAGAAAAATTGATATCTTCCCCGACGAACGGCGTGAGTTGTCGCTGCATTTGAATATACAACGCGGGAGGGGGAGATTAAATTCACGCGGACAGCGCGTCCGCCCGCGAGAGCCCATTATCCGTCCATTTTCGAGCGTATGGAAAATTAGGGAGAGGAGAACGACTGCACACCGACACGACGGTCACGCCTAAAACGCGGTGTGTCATTCTTCTCCCCGTATATATAGAGATATGCACCACGACATTGATCGCGCGCGTTCACGGGCGACTCGGCGAGAAGTCGCTCCCGATCGCGTCGCGCGCCGCGTGTACGTGTGCGCGTGGGACAGGAGGTAGAAGCTGCAGCAGCCGGGCGAAGAGTGCATATCCGCAATCGAAAATACCGGCATGAGCGGATGGACAGACGGATGGTCATATCCCGCGCCGGATTCCGTTCGCCAGCGCGGCAAAGCAATTCAACGACCGCGTGCGACTCGCGCGAGCGAGACACGTCATGATGGCAGACGGTGTGCTTTGCGCTCGGTCGAGCCGTGCAACGACGAGTATAGTTGCACATTGCGGGCTGGGGGGCAGGGAGAGAGGCATTTATTGCGCTCGGGGAAAAGGATTCCGCCGGAACACGAAAGGGGATATACGCGAAGAAGCGAAATATACAATACCGTGTGTGTGTGTGTGTGGTTACCGTAAACCTCAAGGATGTACGCGCGGCTTGAGCAGAGAGAAAGCTGATTTTATATACCTAGAGGATTTAATTCCTTGACAAACGATACGAGCGATTAACCGGAATCGCATCGATTAATTCCCCTTGTAAAATTGGCTTAACAATCTGCGAAACGCAATATCAATTAAAAATACATTTGCTACTCGACGCGATAAATATCCGGGTTTATATCGGATTAATTTATCTATACAACAATCATCGCTGTCCAACGTTCAATGCAATTACAAGGCAATCGGTCAAACAATAACGATCATACAAAAGGCAATCCATTTAATGACACAGTAATAAAGTTGAAAATTAAATCATTAAAAAAGAAGGAAGAAAAAATGGTGAGAAAAAAGAGGAAAAAAAAGAAAAGGAAAGAGGAAAATCAGAATTAAAACAAAAGGGCAAAGTCCGATAATCGGAAAATAACGGAAAAGTGCGGAAGAGGGAAAGGCGAGAGAGAAAAAAAAAAGGAGAGAGAGAGAGAATGGTGTGTGAGCGCGCGCGAGGGAACGGACGCAGGGGTGGTGACCTTAGAGAGGGGGGGGGAGGGGGAGGTTGGTCGTGGGAAGGAAAAAACGAGAACGTTGGCAATGCGGCGATACGCAGGCGGCGCGGCGCAGCGCAGCGCGGTGCGGCGCGGAATCGCCGAAAATGCAATGCGCCGTGTATATACTGGAGCGACGACGTCGACGTCGGGCGTGGCGGATAACTGACCTCGCCTCGTCTGGCTCGGCCGCCCCTGACACCCCGTCGACGACCGTCAGTCCCCCTCCTGTCCCCCTCCCTTCCCTCTTCCTCCTCCACCGTCCACGATCGTCCGGCATCGCGACGTCGCCGGCCAGGGACGGCGCGACCGCATGCGCCGCCCGGCTGCTCGTTTAGGATACGCCTTTCGTCTTTATTTATTATTCGCCACTGCCGCCGCCGCCACCGTCGGCGTCGTCACCGTCGTCGCCGTCGTCGCTGCACCGCATTACATTTCGCGCTCGCGATATCTCGCCGCTCAAAGCGCGGAACTGCCGTGGGCAGCGCACAAAGCGTCACCGTAAACAATGTTTAGTTTTGAATAAAGAGAAACAGGCTGCGCGTACGCCGATAATTGACGACTTGCAGTGAGAAACTCGTCGAAGGAAATACACGGGGAGCTTTCGCAAATGGGGAAAATAATTTTGTTTCTATATTTTCGAAAAGATCGCGAATGAAAGAGTTACGTTTTTTTTGCTTATATTAAAAATGAAATAGAGAAATATATAATGCGGCAGATGACGATAAAAATACTTTTTCGAGTCTTATTTTATCTCAAAACGCGACTTTTTTAAGATTTAAATGATTTGGCTTTCTCATTCATTTTGTGCCGTCTGTATTCTCTCTCTCTCTCTCTCTCTCTCTCTCTCTCTCTCTCTGCGTAATAATTTTAGCCGTATTATATACATATACGTATGACGGCCTTGATAATCTGCAAAATGAGATTATATATACTCGCTCTCTCGAATTACGAATCATATTGATTCGCCGTGTCGAATCTAATTTCCATATTTAATTAATCCTCTGTCGATGGCCCGCTGATCGATTTTTCCAGTTTGCTATTATAAACCAACGAAAATTCATCTTTTTCTACAAGTCTCCCATTAGTCCCGTTTAATTATTCGTACAAATAAAAAATTATAGTGATCCCTGTAATCTTGACGCAGGAAAAGAAAGAGGAAAAGAGGAGAGCGTGGCGATATATCCCCTGGCAATCTATTTTTCCATCTTAATGTCGCAATAATCCGCGACAGAAACCGCGAAATGGCGAATCTCCGCTCCAGACCAATCCGTCCTCGGTAAATCCGGCCTGGAGACCGGTTTCGCGGTATTGGTCGAGCAATTTGGTTACAACGCCATCGACGAAGTAAAAGCGAAATAAAAAAAAAACCGAGTCGAAAGCGACGCGACGACGACGAGGACCATCGATTATTCCCGTCGGAAAAAAACAATTTGCTCATAGTAGTAGTAATAGTAGTAGTAGTGTAGTAGTAGTTGGCCGGCCCCGAAATCATTTTCGACCGAATATTCATTTTTTTCCCATCGCGCGCACCCTCTGGCGGCTCCGATCCTGCGGCAGATCAGCATCCCACCACCACGGCTTCCTCACGTCTCCGCACCCCCGCGTACGCCAACGACGTCGCGCGCGTTGCACTTGCAACCCCCACCGCCGGCCGTAATCTATCAGCGCGCAACCCTCTCTCGTTGTGTGCGCGCTCGGGAGCCGCGCGGCGCGCGCGAGGTGTCGCCCCTCCAGCGCCCTTCAGCAGCCCCCCGTCCCGCCACCCTCCACCACGGACTACCATCCCTCCCTGCGGCCCTATCACCCTCTTGTACCACCGCCACCCTCCTGCCCTGCCTTCCCCGTCTGGCGCGCGCGTGATCTCCCGCGCACCCCGAGTCCCGACCGATCGGCAGACAGCAGTCTGGCCGTCTGGTTGCCCGGCAACGCGGCGCTGCCTGCCTGCCGGCATCGATGCGAGAGGGTGCATCCATCCAGCCAGCCAGCCGGTCGACCGCCCGACCGGCCGGCCGGCCGGCCGGCAGGGCCAGCTAGCTTGTCATCCAACCATCCAGCCAACGGCGATCCCGAACCGCGTCTCGCAATCGCGCAAATTCCGAGTGATTCCGAGAAGCCCGGGTCCTTGGAAGAAATGATCTGAGCGCGAGGAGGACGCGGCTCAACCTTCGCGCAACGGCGACATTTCTTTCCTTTCGGCCTATCACTTGTGTGTTGAACTCGAGCGAAGTATTTCATGTACATATATTATGATTAACTGCTAATCTAAGCACTTTATCACGTAGAAAATTACACACCTGAGCGATATCTTATAGGATTCTTCCACTGTAATCGATTATGCTCCTTATCTTTCTATATCGTGCTCCTTATCTTTCTCGTGTCGTCGTTGCCGCCGACACGAAACGTTTCGTTCTCGCGAACAAACGCATCCAGGAACTGGATTCATTTCTAGCTTATCGAGCGTCCTGGATATCGCCCGATAAAAGTCAAGGCGGTATTCTAGGACACGGTGCCATCTAAATTTAACGACTCGGGCTTTCGTCCGAGTTAATTGCACGTTCGCGAGACTATCTTCGGCGCGAGGCCGATTATCTCCGGACTCCGTTCCACATACACGCTTTAATCGGAGCATCATCTTGAAAGATCGTTGGATGATCCGCCACCCATGCGGGATGGCGGACATCTGCGGAAAACACGCAGAAAAAGGATTAAATGAAGATAAAATGTAGTTCTGGCAGCTAAGATGTGTCGTTAAAATAGGGACAACTAATGTCGTTGGTGCCAAAGTTCAATCTATTAGTTATTAAAATGTAGGTGCTACAGTAAAAAATATTTGCTGAATTTATTCGACTAAAATCAAATGATATTTAGCCGAATCTACTATGGTCTATGCTATTTTATCTTCGTAATAAAGGTTAATAATATTTGCAGTATATAGCTTATATACTTACTGCAAAATATATATGCTAAATGCGCTGTAGATGTGCATATGGCAGTGCCACATTACAAAAACAATTACAAATCAAATTTTCGCGCGTATAAGCTATAAACTTAGCTCTGTGTGCTAAATGCGTGCATAATGAGACATTTAGGTACGCATGCCATCTTTTTAGCTGCCTGTTATACTAATATATGCTTTTAATTTTGGTTAATAAATTTTTTTGTCACAGTGAGTGTTTTTTTTATCTGTAATAACCAGAATTTAGCAATGACACTAAGGCGGTAGCTCTTATAGCTAAGTTTTATTCAGCTATTGAAATTTAGCTACTATTATACTAATTGTAAGTCATTTTTTTGCGTGAAGGCCGTGTGTAAAGCCACGCCTGCAATTGACTTTAAACTCGGGCGAGACTTCGCTTTACCTCACGTGCGCGCGCAATCGCGCGGTAAAAATTATCGCGTTAAATTCACAATAGAACCATACAGCACGTACAAAGAAAAGAGTCTGTAAAAAAAAAAATGTAAAACATATAATAAATCACTTCGAGCGTTTCCCGCTGTTCTCAACTAACTACAGCGATCGTTATCTAGATTTTATATACTCGTAGGTGCATGCGTATACATTAATGATTAATTATAGCGAAGCGGCTGCAGGAGCGGATACCTCGGTGCGCGCTTATACAACAACGCGTCAGCGACACGTCAACGATCCGCCGCCGTCGTCGTGAGTCATTCGTAGCCTGGCATTGACTCAGACGCCGAACATCGCGCGGGCGATTCAGTTCAAGCCTCGGAGGTAAACAGGAGCGGGGGAGGGGGAGCGGGAGAGGGTTGCGCGTTCGTAATTGGTTAAACCGGTCAATTAGTCGAACGGGTGCGATCGCGCGACCGATCCTCTGCTCGCGCCGCGCCGGGGAGAGACAAAAGGGCGAGGCGAAGGATCACCGAAGGCGGCGAAGGGAATGTAACGGGGCCTTTCACTCCTTTGTGCGGAAGACCGAACGTTTGCAGGGAGGGTCTCTCTTCTGCAAAATTGCTTCGAGTATCGGTCGGCGACGCAAAGTAGGAAAGAGGAAGGAAGCTTGAACGGAGAAGGACTAGGAGGAGGATTGGCACCCGGCGGATCTTAATTCCTCCCGGTCGTTACGTACGGGAGAGACAGAGAGACAGAGATTACGGACTTGTCGAGACTCACGAAAAATAATCGCTTGCATTAGCGACGACGGAAGAGAGCCACGCGGGCTTTCTCTCTCTCTCTCTCTCTCTCCTCTCTGATGCCGTCCCTTCTGGTCGCACGGAGACCGAGCATGGATGCGGAAAGGGCGACGGAGAGGAGACACGCATCCCCCCGCCTTTGCACTTCACATCGGGTGGGCACGACAACGGTATTTATAGTTATATGCCGGAGCGACGTAGCTCCAGCCGTCGCGCCGGAGCCGAAAAACAACTCTTTACCGCTTGTCGAACGTGACGGCCGCTAATTGCGCGCGACACTTGATTCCGCGGCGATATCAGCGTGTAATAATGGCCGCGCGTTCAGCAGAAAGAGCAGCTTAATTTGCAACCGTTGCAAGATTCTTTAATTGCAAGATTCTTAAGATTAGAAGATTTTTTAAATACTTTGCCCTTAATTTCTCTACTGGATCTAAATGTATAATTAACCAATCCAGGGTGGGTACTCAAATTTTGTAAAAGAATTCCCTGAAAGTTCTCGGATTTTCCAAAAATTTTATTCAAAATTCCAGGTAAGATTAGAGAATTTCTCAATACAACGTTAAAATAAATTAGGCACTAAGAGTTCTAATAATGTATAGAACTTGATGCGTGAAACAATTTAATCTTCTCATATGTACAATAGTTACAACTCCATGCAAAATTTTTCGAACATAACGAAAGATTTTGTATGGAGATGCAACTACATATTTGAAGATTAAATTGTTTCACGCACCAAGTTCTGCGTTATTAGACTCTTATAATGCCTGATTTATTATTTCCGGATTATCGTTTTTTAGATTGAAGCATCTTTATATAGTATATGTCAATTTTTAATTAAATTAACTTTCAATATCAGGAGCCTTCGATACAAGGCCACGTTTACTTTCTAAAGGGATAAAATTAAATTTTAAAAATTCAAAAAATTTCCCTGAGTACCAGTAAAATTCCATGAGAATTTATGATTTTCAAGGGCAAAAATGAAATTCCCTGAGAATTCCAGGTTTTCTCGGTTTTTCCCGGTAGTACCCATCCTGCAATCATATTAAAAAATCTTATATCAGTTGCAAAGGTGCTTTTTTTGCTTCAACACAGTCATTATAATATAGAGAACACACGTAATAGTATTAGCATTATCAAGAATCTACTTTAAGAGTATTAACGGGACGGAGACTTCCTTATGGAGGGTATGGAGCTTTCTACATCCAGAGATCCCGTGGGTGGAATTCCACACCCTGAATTCCGGGTATTTAAAAAAATTTTATTTAAATAATAAATGAGCTAGTTCTTGCGTGATATCAAGATAAAATTAAAAGAAAAAGTATGAAAAGAAATTAAATATAGAAGTAGACATATATTTCGACATACAACAGAAGAGATTAAATATTTGTGTTATTACACCCGCCTCCCCCCTCCCCACCGCTTAGATGAGGTACTCCACATCCAGAAAATTTAAATGTCTCCGTCCCTGAGTATTAATTTTTTTTTCTTTAATTATTGCGCCAATCTATACTAGTTCATTTTACTAATATCTCGAATTTATCGAGAGTCCATATAAATTACTCTTTCGTCTTTTGTGTTATACTCTCTAATAGCTTTTTTCTCTTTTCTCTTTTCAAATGTATCCACATCCGTAAATTTACAGCGTAAATTTACAGCGGAGGAACGGACGTAGCGCTATACGAAGACGCAGGTAGACGGGACGCTCCCGCTGGGATAAGGGTGTAAAAGCGCGCGGCTTTTGTCCGGCTTTTGTGCGGAATTTGCAGAGACCGCGTGGGTGAAACTCTCATTCTTCCCTTTGTCTCCTTTTTTTTCTTCTTTGTCACGGACGTCCGTCCCTTTTAAGACGGGATACTGCATGCGGGCGAAGTCGCTCGGCGAAGCCGAGCCGGACATTCCGGAAAAATGTTTTCTCGCTAACCGCTTACCTACCTATCCTCCCGTTTTTCCTGTCTCCTCTCTTTCTCTCTCTCTCTCTATTTCGCCGGACGTCCTTGCCGCAACGCGCGCGTTCGCGCCGTGGAAAGCCGTGAATGGTACCGCGGTAATGTTAACGCAAGATATACGGTTTATCGATATATATATATATATATATATATATATATATATATACATATGTGCGCTGAGACCGTTAATGCCCACAAGTAGGGCCTTTTGTTGATACACGACGACGACGACGATGATACACACGCACGTGTGTATCGAGTGGGCGTCGATAGCCGTCGTCGTCACGCGGCGTGACGCACGCGTGGACATTCGGTCTGGAACGGTTTCGGAATACTCGTTGACGTGTCAACGTGAGTAATCGCACATTAATACGCGCGCGGGAATTCGCTAACCGTATTAAACTCCAGGCGCCGCGCCGGGGCGAGCTGAAATGTTCTGGCGATCGAGAAAGTTCTAGGGGATGAGGTCGTATAATTTTGAAATAAGATTTGAATCACATTTTCGAAATTCGAGGCTTCGTTTTTTTTATGCTTGTTTAGTATCCTTCAGCAGCCCTCGCACTGTGAGATTAAAATTACCAAATCCTTGAATCTCGAAAAGTTTCATTTCGATGTATTTCAAACATCCCGAAAAGTCAAGGAGAGAACGCGTTAACTTGTTGCTGTCGTTAAGTCCGACGCGGCGTGATGCGTGGCTTATTTACGTGAAGCGATAATTTCGTATTATTTTTTAATTATATATATATATTTTTTTTTTGTATTATTTTTTTAATTATTATACGAGATAATTTCGTGTGATAATTAAATATAATTTCTGTGCGGAAAGTTTCTACAATGAGAGATGCACCGTAAACGGTACGCCGAAAAGGACCGTGCCAGTGAGCTTGTATATTGAGCCTCATACAAGGCTCGATAATTATTATTCGCTCGAACGACGGGCGAGCGGAGAAAGCGACGCGAAGACGACCGCGTCAAGCGCTCGGCTTGGCTCGCTCGCTTGCAACAACATTCCTTTGTTAGAAACCAATTCCTTAGCCAATAACGCCCGTCGGTGTCTGACTCATAACGCGATCTGAGCCGAGTGACTCAGGCACCGAGACCGCCAGCAATGTCCTGGACGGAGGACGCCGAGCCTGCAGCTCGGATGTTACGCGCTCGTGTCCTGCCAAGGGTTTGCTCGGAGCGGCCCGGTTTCTATATACCTATATACGATAACCCGAATCGGACGTGTGCAACCAGAATTTTCTGCCCACGACACGGGACGACGACGGGACGGCCCGCTTTCCGGGAAGGACACTCTCGGCTTCTACCTACGATTTATCTGCCTCCTGCGCTTGAAAAGAGAACAAAAAAAAAACTGTAGAGACTGCGACGTGAAATAAGATAGCGCTCGAAACGTGCGCAAGAATTTCTCGTTGCCTATATTTGTATCGCTGTTATAAACGGCTGAAACGACACCACACGAGAGAGATCGATAAAATATCATCTCGGACGAGACTCGATTCCCATAATTTTTAAAATGAAGACGCGTGGGACAAAAAGAGGGCAGATTTTCAGGGGAGTTTTGCGCGCATCCCGTTACATCCAAATATCCAGTTTAAAATACTAGCCAATCTATAATACTGAAAACTGAAACAATAGTGCTTTTAATACTCAAAATAAGTAAAAACTTGAGTCCCAGAATACGAATTTTCGTATAGCTAGATCGCATGCGAGCTAATAAATTACTAAAAATGCACCGTACACAGAATGCAGAATTTCTAATACTAGACCACGTGCGATCTAACGCGAAAAATTGCACATTGTATCTCGAGCCTTGTTAATCACTGTACCTTCCAGTATTAAATTTCCGCAAGGAGCCGGCACGGTAGTACGAGCCACCTCGCGTAAAGAAAGCCGAGACGTGACGTCGGGGACGCATGGCACCTGCACGCCTCTTTTGCCGTTCTCCCCTCGGCAACGGCAAATATTTCCGGCTCACCTTGCGACCGAGAACGCGCGCGGCGATCGCGCGTTCGCTCGGGAGCGAACGGTGCACCGCGCAGCTGGCCCGCCCGGCTTTAGGAACAGATTTTTTTTGTTGTCCCCCCCGACACGTCTCCCGCAATCAGTACGAGGCGTTATCGCGTCTGCCGATCCAACGAGACAGCGGCGAACCGTGCCTCGCTCTCCGACTACTAATATTTTTTTTCCTTCTTCGGAAACTCGCCGAGAGTTATCGTGTACTTCGAACAACTGAAAAGCGACGTTACGTTTTTTTTTTCGGTAAAAAATATCACTTTATTCGAGTTTTCGTCGAAGATTTGCCGTTGACTATCAAACAAAATGAACGATTAGCGCTCGGCGTAAATGCTACAGCGAACGGTATTCGCGGGGGGAATACCGTCGAGGTTGATCGATCGAGCTTCGAAATCGTATAATATCGTCATATTGTACATACGTAATGTAATACAATACAAATTCTTGTAATTTCCTATCGTTCCTTATCCTTAAACCACAAAGCATTTTGTTCTGTACATTAACGTTCCGCGAAGAAAAAAAGCGATATCTTATAGCTGTATATCTGTACACTTAGGATATTTAGATTCCGCGTCAAGCTACACTATAACAATTATTTTCATATTCGTTTAGAAGATTGTATGTATAATTATAATCCTTCGCGTACTCTAATTGCAGTAACACAGCAAGGTTTTCGCTACTTGTACCCGTTATTACGTGTTACATAATTGTTACGTAGAGTATACTTAAAATATACACCTAGAGATATATTATATATATATATATGTAAATATGGAAAAACTTGTATAAATTTCTAAATTTTTTTTTGAACGTGATACGAATAGTTATGTCGCGTCACTATATATAGATATAGATACAATTGTAAGAAAATTTCTCCTGCAATGATACTACAATATACAGATTGAAAATTAGCTAGTCTTACGAAACTGAATAAGTAGTAATTATTGTTCAATTAAAAAATATATATATATATCTAATGTTTTATAACATTAATTAAAAAGTAACGGCTGCTGCAGTGTCCGATATAATCGACTTTTGCACTTAGAACTTCTTCTTATGATTAAAGCTTGTGCACATAATTTATCAAAATTTATATCATCTTTGTATGCATTGGGTGTGTATCATAATTTATTTATAAATGCCTAACTAAAAATTATTTTAGTTCTCAGGTATGCGCTCTCCACATACTATCGATTAAGCAAATGTCATTAATTATTACGTTCATAATTCGGAGGTTTTTTGCGTTGAATAATTTAGTACATAATTATACTCAAATAGTCGAAGCATTTTAAAAAATTGGGATTTTTTAAAAATAATAGTATAAATATGATCGGTTCGGTATAATCCAATTGATTTATAAATAAAATCTTTAACACGTAGACATACATATCATTTTAAGGGATTCTATAAGTTTACTATTTATAGTATGTCTGCAAAAAAATATTTAACATTCATGTTCCATGTAAAAATTATTCGAAGAGTTTATTGGTGTATTAAAATAAAAATATCTTTTTCTTTCAAGTATATTTCAATATTCATCTATATCTAGTAATAAATACTAATGTATAGATGTGTGTTTCTAATATAAATGTACAATTAAATTGATAAAAGTTGATAAAAAATAAATACACGAAGAAAAATAAAGAAATTCGTGTTGTATATTTATAAAAGTCATCTTTTTATCCAAATACAATATATACACATACATATGTACTACATTTGCAAACATAGCTATAGATAGTAAGAACATAAAAAAATCTTGGTACTTCTTTTTCCTAATATATTTATACAGCATCGAGACTCACCATAGCAAATTTTTGTCGTTTCGAGATGTTATAATCGAAACTTGTTGGAAGATCTTATAAATACATTTTTTTGAGGAATTTAATAAAGTAAATATACATTAAAAAATGCATTAGCGATACAGGCGCGCAAAATTTCGTAGAGCATTTGTGACGGTTTTCGGTGTATCTGACCTAGATATCGTAAAAAAAAAGAATTAAGTCATTATCAATTAAGTTCCGTGAGTTGATCGAAAAATTCATAGCAATCTCCGATAGATAAGTGATTAAGTCAATCGTTCACAATTTATACAATTAACAAATAATATATAATACATATAATCGATATAAACATTGTCTGATTTCATAAAAATCGCTATGAATTTTTCCGATATTATTTATATTTACACGTGAAGTTGTATGCTACCGTACCTCGTGACTGTATTATGAAATTCAAGTAACTGATCGGGCGTTGCTGTGGGAGCTCCGCCTGCGTTTTGCGACGGCATTGTCTTGATAGCTTCTTCCAACCACTTTGACATAAGCTGATAGAAAATATAAGATTATATAGATATTACTTTTTTTCCCTATAAAATGTGATATGTATACAGGATAGAAATTATAATGAGATAATACGTACGTCTGCGTCACTTCGGGTAAGTTCTATAATGACATCCGTCACGTCAGACAGCATGTAAGAAGACAAGTCAAACACCGAAGCGTGCAGTAATTTTATAACTAATGTTTGGCCTTTTTCTTTCAATATACTTTGTACCAATTGTCGCCGTATCGTGAAGTCTGATCGATCCTGAAAAAACGAAGGACAGACTATATGGTTGGAGCTATATGAATTATACATGTATATATCGAGGGATTTTATTTTAATATTCATTTAAAAAGTTCACAAAGAATTACCTTATAACTGCGACCGCTGTGTAAAAGGTCATAAAAGAATTTCATTACTGAGCTATTAGCATCCCGATGATCCAAACTGCAAGCCATTATAGCGCAATCTACAACGCTCCCGATAGCAGGACAATGTAATAAGGGAATAGGGGCTCTTTGAAGAAACCTTTTATACAAAAAGAACGGAACGTCAGGCAAAATTTCAATAAAAAAAAACGTCAATCAATTAATTAGTATCATCGCAATACCTGGCGCACAGCCTGAACAGATCGTCCACCGTATCGGGGTGATTTTTTAAACCATCTTCTTGCTCAAGAAGGGCGAAAGTCGGACAGATGAAAGCTTGTAACATATTTAACAGATTCCACACACAGTCCGAATCGGTTGCGTACTCGTCCACTAATATGGAACCAAGATACAAGAAACAACTATGTTTATGTACCGTGTACAATGGTACGATCTGTGCAAACGAAAAAAAAAGAAGTTAGATATATTTAATAAGTTATCAATACCATATCGTATTTAATAAATTATTTGAACTATTAAAAACGATATAATCGAGATGCTAGATATCGTCGGAAGTCATTACTTGTTTCACAATTGGCTCGAGCAAATGAGCAGAATTTTTGCCCACGCAGCGCACGGCGAAACGTATGCAACGGCAGCATCTCTCCATGACTCTCACATCGCGTTGATATGTTTCACATACATTCGATAATACAGGCCACATCTACAAATAAATATGCATATAATGAATGTCATTAGTGTAAAAGGAATTTCACACGAAAGGCTTCTCGTGTCTAAGTATAAAGCTTACTTCAGTGACCACGCTCTGACAGGGATGAGGCTTATTAGGATCATCGATTTGAGGATTAGTATGTTTAAATATAGCGGCTAATCTATCCAGCCATATCACAGGATCAGTCTTTGTTCCTCTCTCGATTTGGACTCTATCCGTCAGAAGCGTCCACAGGGAACTCGCTTGAAAGCAGCACAATTCTCTTATTGCCGGAGTAATATCCTCGTACGATAACCTCGCCAAAATTATCGATACTCCTGTTATGACACAAAACACGCACACAATCAATGCTTTTCATGTAATTTTTTTAATCATAAAAATGATAAACGGACGCATAAGATTATGTATGTAATTCGTAATCGCGTAAATAATGTAGCAAAAAAAATTTATCCAACCTTTTAGTAGGCCAATAGCTGCGTCATTACTAATTGCAAAATTATCCAGAGAACGTGCTATTTGTAAAAGTCCAGAGAAATGCGCTTTCATGTGCAACGGACAAGCTGTACATATACTTAATAACGCGCCCGAGGCGGCGCTTCCTAAACCCTTTTGATTTAAACAGTCTAAGAGGAAATTTAAAACTGGTTCTGAAATGACAAAGAGCAAAGACATTTGAGTGTGCCGTTGAAATATCCAAATTGATGACGAATGTTTATCAAACCGACAAAACCTTACCTAATGATTGCGGATGCCTATCTATCCACTCACATAGCTCGCCTAGAAGGAGAATACTGGTATAACGTACGGCTATGTGAGTGTTTTCCGGCAAATTGAGAATGGCTTCCACCACTTTTGGAACCACATCGTTTTCTTCTCTGTTACACGTGAAAATTCGTTGTTGTACTCGGACCTCTTTAGATACTTTTGTTTCATTACGTAAAGAATGGACGTACGGTAAAATATTTTTCGCCACCGCCTGCATTATAAAAAGCGCGGCTTCGGTCGAGTCCCAGGTAGGTGCATGTACAGGTTGACCCTGCGGCCCAGGTCCTCCGGTCAGCGACGAAAACATTTGTCGGAAACAGTGGCTACTCCCAACTACGAACACTACGTCCTTTATCAAATCCGACACGCGATTTCGGAAGTCAGCGAACTCCTCGCCTCCCCCTCCTTCTTCCACGAGACCCAACTGGAAATTAAATACGTGTATTTTAGTAATCATCTATTCTGTTTTGTCTGCAAGACGTTATTTAAAATTCCTGATAGCGAATATACTGACATGGTCTGGTTCCATTTGACAATGTCTACAGAGAGCGCCGATCAGTCTCTCAATGTGAGGTCGGAACACGGCATTAAGATCATCGTTATTTTTCTGGTAAAGAATTTCCGATAACCGATACCACAGGTTAAAAGTTATCTGTGCAACCTTAGGGAAAGATATTATTTAATGAGTTAAGAATAATACTAATTCGTAATTTTTAATATAATGAAATAAATCGAACGTATATATTTTAAAGAACCTCATAATCATGATGACCGACGCACGTGAGGACGAGGTCCAAAATTTTTATGGCGTAATGCTGCTTTCCGTCTTCGCTACCTGTCACCATAGTTTCTAAAAATGTCTCGGCCAGTTCCGTGAATATTCGACAATAATTTATAGATCTGCAATGTGTATTCAATGACTAGTTTTATGCTTACAAACATACTTGAGGTATAACTAGATAATTTACTTTTCCATGTCTTCGTGCGCAACCGATAAGTGATATGGTTGTTCTAAATTCATTACACTTGTGAAGAGGCACAATTGCAGTTGCTGCAACTGCACGCTCGTTTCGTTGTCACTACCGCGACTGGTATTGCTATCTTCTCCTAATGCTTGCAAAATTACGCAGATGCAGTCGGTAGCCGTTTCGTGAAGTTGCGAAACAGCCATGTGATTGCTGAGTACCTGAAAAGTAAAATCATTCGATGAAGACGGATAAAGAGAGAGCAATTAATTTTTCCGAAAACATTTCATTTCAAGAGAGACTCACCTGCAAGGCATAAACGACTACCTCGCTCGAGGGAACAGCTTTAAGCGGTATTGCATGAACGGTTATCCAGCTGGTAAAACATCGCAAAATAGTGACTTGGATTTGTAAATTATCACCGCTATTTTTTAGGCACATTTTCTGCAATTATACTATATATGAAATACCAATGTTAAAGTAGAATGCATGTGTGTAAATGTAATTTCGTATACATAAAAATATATACAATTAGTATATATAATACATACAATGTATATAAAAGGAACTTATGGGATAACAAGAATGACAATATTGTTACAGTTGATTTAGAGCGATAATTTGTAAAAGATTGCTTTTGTTTAAATCTCCTGCAACTGGAGATATTTCAACCTATCTTGATCTACCTTAAAATTATACAATATATAGCATTATCTTTTACGTATATTGTATATTATATAATATTAAGGTAGTATATTGTACGTATATTGTATAATTTTAAGGTAGAATTACGATAGGTTGAAATATTTTCCATTTACAGAAAATATATTCATATAATATGAATATATTATATTATCTATATTATATCTATACTATCCATAAAGGAAAAAAACTGGATTAAAAAGATATGAAAGCACCAGCCAGATATATAATATAAATTCAATACAGATTGTTGTATCCATATAGGTATAATACTATGATACTATATCGATACAATAATCTGTAATAAATCTATATATATCTGTATGATATCTTCATATTTTTTAATCCAATTTTTCCTTTAACCTCAACTTCCTATTGAGAATAAATACGAGAGATCTCTAAATCTACAATCTTTGATCTCTTAACAAGATATATATATATATATATAAAAGACTGGGATCGAACTCGTGACCCGGTGACTACTAGTCGGTCACACTCACAACAAACCATGTTGTCATCTCAAAGTAGTTGGAGAATTGAAGGATGTGAATATAAAGAATCATGAGATGAATTATAATCTGTTACAGAAATAATAAACTGATACGATATCGGGTTTATCATCATTGGGTAGTAACTAGTAAAAAAAATATTAAAATAAAGTTAATGACTTGTAATCTTAGTTATTTTCAAATAAGTGAACTTTTAATTTCAATTAGTTTAAATATATTAACTTTATAATAAACTTTTTTAAATTAAAATTTTTGTCTCTTTAAAAACGCCAATGTTTGTTTCTTCTACGAAATTTTGAAATCTAAATAATCTGCTTCCGTGTCCATCGCGATTGTCGTTATGATTATGTGACTTTGTTACTTTGAATAAGAAATAAAGATTTTACTAGCAATTGCGATAATTTAAAAAGAAAATTAAAGAAACTAAAAAAATTTTTAAAAATGGTATTTCTATTAAAATTCTATTAAAAGTATTTGTAACATTCTACATTATACATAATTAACATTATTTTTATATTATTAAAAATAATTTTAAATAAAAAAATATATACTTTCTTTCAGAAAACTATACAATTTCATTTCATATAAGCTTATTTACAGATCAAATAAGCTTATTTGAAGCTCCATAATTATTTATAATTTTAATCGTTCGAAATAAATTATCAAAATTATAATTACAATTATTTTAATTAAATATTTTTAAAAATTGACTTTTAATTTAAGCTAATTTAACTTTAATTTAATTCAGTTTTTTGTTCAATTTATGTAACGTAATTAAGTTAATTTTATATATATCATTAACTTTAAATTAAGGAAAAAACTAATTTAACCAACCATGGATATTATACATACCAAAAACTCTGTGACGGTATCTGCATTCAAATTAAGTTCATGCAATATATGCTGTCTATGATTAGCTCCCAGCCTGTGCAAAAATAAAATAAATTAAAAAAAAAAGTTGTTTCAATTCACTTTGCGACATCAAATAAGCAACAAACTGTGACACCTTACCTAAGTGATCTCGAATTTACTTCTTCTGGAAGTACCGTCATTATTTCAAGTAGTGGCCAAAGGTTTGCAGTGTTTCCTCCAAACCTATTAATTAAATCTACCACAGGTTTCTGCCAGGAGGACATTTGTAAGGCCAGATCTGCTAGAGCTAAGCATAACTGTAAGCGTGAAAGTTTAACGCCATTAATAAGAATCTTATAATAAATTATAGAACAAATGTAGAATTACGTGGAATAAAAATCTTTTAAACTGCTGTGGAAGCAGTTTCACGAAAGAAATTTTATATCCATATAAATACCTGAGTAACAATGGCAGAGTTAGTGTGTTCATTGATTTGCGATATATGTTCCATTAACGAATCTCGTAATGATGTATGAGCTGTTTGGGGTAATTCATGGAAGGAGAGCTGGATCTTGGTGCGCATTGTTTGCGCAGCAAAATAACAGGATTCTATATTTCGTTTCTCGTGTAACATTTCATCAGCTATTTTCCACGCAAATACCTACGAAAGCACGTACACATGAGAAAAATGTCAAAAATAATAAATTCTCTATAATAAAGTTCAAAGTATGACGGATAACTTGTTCTGCAAAGACAAAGTATGTCGCATACTACAATTACGAATCGTACAGTTGACAAAATGACACGCCTGTTAAATCTAATGCGTAAAAAAACGTAAGTAAAAAAAAATGCAATGTTACTGATTTCATGTCTGATGTCAAATATGATTATTTTACAACGTGATATGTAAAAAATATATCCTCGTGACAGTGTGATAACCCTTCCCTTTAAGGTTAGAAAGCGGCTTTTCATATCTTCGATTCACGACGCCGTTGACCCTGGTGCGTCGAGAAACAGGCGTCGTAATTGACGTGACAATGCGAACGAATTAAATTGAGGCACGGGGAGGAAAATTTTAATATTTAACGACATTTTAAAAATATTGTGCGCTCACCGATCTCTGTAATTCTCCCAGCCATAATGACGCTTTTCCTGGTTCGGCCGGATTTGTATTGTTATATAAAGAGAACACGGCCTGGTAGACGGTCTCCAGGTTCGGCGGCGAGTCCATGTTTCAGAGGATAATCGGATGCCGCGTAATCCCCATGCAGTCAAATCCCGGCTGACAAACAGATGCGCTCGCGCGAGGCCGAAACGGAGCCGAGCGTTTCTTCCAGTTTCTTCTCCGTTCCGAGGACTTAACCTCCAACGAGCAACGGACGGTGTCAGGTGGTGCACCGCGAAACCATCGTAAGTAATTTAGATTCTATTTGGCTGTCGTACCTCGTATATTAGAAATGCATGAATTATGTGCGTAGAATGCAAATTATGAAATACGCGTACGTACAAGAAGTAGGAAAGAGAGGATTTTTAAAAAAAAGTGCACCGAAAGTGCAGCCGGAGAGAATAGGTGATAGGTCTGTTCGTGTTGCTTGCACTTTTTGCGTTTAATTGTTAACATTTTTTTTTTGCATTTAATTGTAAAACTTATCTCTGACTTTTCCTCTTTTTAATTCTCGATTACATATTTTTTCTCTTTCAAATGCAAAAATTTGAGAGAATTTCAAGCAACACACGAATAAATTCACATTTACAATAATATATTAAACCTGGTATCATATCGCGATGTATCGAAGATTGAGAATTAAAGGTATCTTTAGAGATATTTTTAATTAAAGCAGAGAAAAGCATCTATCTGATTAAAGATATTTTTTAGGCTGGCTGCACACCAGCGCGATGTTCATCGCACGCGACACGCGATATCCAATAAACGCGCAGCTTTAGATTAAAAACAACGGTAAAGCTAAATGCTCATTGGATATCGCGTCGCGTGCGCGACGGATTCGACCGCGAGCCATAGTCCTGAGGTGGACGTCTGTGGCCGAGTGATTCTGGAATCTTCTAAAATCTTCGCGGCATAGTATATATCTCACTACGACTTAGATTTTAGAATCTCATCGTGCCGTTTGGAAATTGGGCCGTATATACCCGCCTGGGTGTTATAGGTCCCACAAAGAATTAAAAGAAGTCGCGTGCGACGAAATCGCGCTGGTGTGCAACCAGCTTTAGAGATTAGAATTAAGTATTTTTTCATGTTAATATTCAACGCTCATCAATTTTTAGCGTCAAAACATCACATGATCAAAATTGATAAATATCAGCGTCAATTTTGATTATGTGATCTGTCTTGACGCTAAAAATGAGCGTCGAGTATGGAAAGGTACTTTAAAATTTAATGGGAGGATCCTGTTAACTTGCATCCCGATAGCTCACATCAATCGATATCTAGAAATTTTCCTTACTAATAAAAAAAATCCTGTACTAAATTAGCCAATTAACGATGCGGACGATTGGATTGCCAGCTCTTTGAAGTTTTGTGCTTAAAACGAGATAAGTATATTCGGGAGTTGGAGAGGGAGGAGAACATTTCTGAGTGCAAAAAATACAATTAATTGTAAAATTGTAATACGAACAGACTTGTTGCTATGTGTTAAGTCCACTGATGATGCTAGGAAATCGATCTAAATATCGGACGGAAAAAATATATTGACCAAAATTATATACAGGGTGTCTCATAATAGGTGTATCACCGTTCATGGGTAGGTAGAACGGACTAAACTGAATCGAAAAGTCCTCTACCATTTTGCAAAATTCGCAATCGTTAACAA